>NC_045696.1:109686609-109886298 GCF_009834535.1 Camelus ferus
GCTACAACGTGTGTACTTTATGTGCAAAGTGAAAGCTACAATCATGGAGATAAGCACAGAGAAGGAAATTATCAGGGACAAAAAGAAAAATTGTTTAAACTGGTGCTTCTAGAAGCAAAGCAATATAACTGTTGAAATAAAAAGTGAACGAATCAGCAACAAGTTGAGTAGACATGTTAAATTGAGAATTAGGGAACCGGAAGCGATATCTGAAGAATTTATCCTGAATGCTGCTAAAAAGAGGTGCAGAGACAGAAGCTATGAAAGAGGGGTTAAAAAATATGGAAGCTAGATTAAAGAAGGCCTAACATGTGTCTTCTTGGGATCCTAGCATTAAAAAAGAACTGAAGAAAGGGCAGTATTTAAAGAGATAATGCTGCAAATTTTCCAGGACCGATGAAAACCATAACTCCAAAGATCTAGGATATTCTGAGCAAGATAAGTACCAAGATTTCATAACTGGAAATATCATAGTGAATATATGGAGCATCCTAGACCAAGGGCATGAAATCTCAGAGTTATCCTGAGAGAAGATGATTGAAGGAATGACAGGTTAACACCAGACTTTTCAATGACTGCAATGAAAATCAGGACACAGTGGAATAATATTTTAAAACAGTATAAAAATGTCAAACTAAAATTATACATTCAGAAAAATTATCATTCAAGAATAAGGGGACGATTAAAGCATTTGCAGACAAAACAAACAAGCAAACAACAGAGAGAGTTTAACACCAAGAGACTGACTCTAAAATGGCACCAAAGGAACATATTTCAAGAAGAAAACATATTCCAGAAGGATGGTCTGAAATATAAGAAGAAATGGTAAACAGATCAAATGGCAAAAACGTTAGGTAAATCCAAATCTCCCTCTCTCTCTCTCCTCCCTCCCTCTTTCTGAATTTTTGGGTATGTACACACACACATATTTGTATAGTATTTATATATACTGTCTACAAATACATGAAATGTCTACATTCCAGGGTTAAGAAAAGATAGACATAAAATATCAAATAGTAATATCTAATCAGGGAAGAAGGAAGTCTGAGTTACTGTATTTCAGTTTTTTTATTGTTTCAGAAGGGGACTCAGGATTATTTTACTGTAAAATTTGTTAAGCTAAAATTATACAGTAAAAATTGAAAGGAAATCATTAAAGAATATAAATAAATCATTTAAGTTTACTACCAGTGGGGGAAAAGAGGAATAAAGGGAAAACAATCTAAATGAACACACACATGTACAAACTCAATTTTTAAAAATCAGAAAAGGAAAAATCAGAAATTAGGGGGCAAGCAGGACTAAGAGAAATGAAAAAGTAATATGGCAGAAATAAGTCAAAATTTATCAATGATAATGATTATTATTGGTCTAAATTTACCATGTAAAATAAATAAGATTGTCAGATTGCATTAATAAACAAAATCCAGCAATATACAGTTTTCAAAAGACACACCTGAAGGATAAACACATAGAAAGTCAAAAATAAAGGAATGGAAAAAGACTCAGTATTTACACAATGGAATACTACTCAGTCATAAAAAGAATAAAGTAATGCCATTTGCAGCAACATGGATAGATCTAGAGATCGTCATTCTAAGTGAAGTAAGTCAGAAAGAGAAAGAAAAATACCATATGATATCACTCATATGTGGAATCTAAAAAAAAGAAAAAGAAAAAAAGGACATTATGAACTCATCTACAAAACAGAAGCAGACTCACAGACATAGTAAACAATTTTATAGTTACTGGGAGAAAGGGGGTGGGAAGGGATAAATTTGGGAGTTTGAGATTTACAAATGTTAGCCACTATATATAGATTTTAAAGTTTC
This sequence comes from Camelus ferus, assembly GCF_009834535.1. Lineage (NCBI taxonomy): Eukaryota > Metazoa > Chordata > Mammalia > Artiodactyla > Camelidae > Camelus > Camelus ferus. The sequence goes on from NC_045696.1 coordinate 109,688,442, forward strand.
TGTTGTATAGCACAGGGAACTATGTTCAATATTTGTAATAACCTTTAATGAAAAAAAGATGAAAACGAATATATGTCTTTATACACGCATGACTAAGACATTGTGCTGTACACCAGAAATTGACACATTGTAACTGATGGTACTGCAATAAAAAAAAGGAAAAGAAAAAGATACAGAAGGAGAATACTAACCAAAATAGATTTGATGTAGTATGTTAGTATCAGAAAAATAGAGGTTAGTCAAAAAGCACTGACAGAAATAGTGATTATTTCATAATGATAAAATATCAAATTCACCAAGAATGATATGGATTAGTCTCTCATACACTGCTGGTGAGAGTGGAAATTGGAATAACTACATTGGATTTGCTTAAAACCCAAATACATTTGGCATTGTCTTAAAAGTAAAATACTCACATATCCCATGGCACAGAAAATCTGCTCCTACATCTATATTCAAGAAAAACTATTAATACTTGTGTCCCAGGAGATTTGTATAGAAATACTCCTCAAGCCCTGATTAGAAAAACAAAAAACTGGAAACAACCCGAATGCCTAATGACCCGAAAAGAAAAAATAAATTGTGGTACCCTAACACAATGGACTTTTGTAGAGCTCTCAAAATGAATGAACAATAGGGGTGAAATCTTAGCATAATATGTGGGGGGAGAAAAACAAGTATAAGAAGACAGCACATAGTAAAGTCATGTTTATAAAATATTTTAAGAAGCAAAACTATATGAACATTCACACATACCTATAAAAGTCTTGAAACTAAGATAAAAGGCAAGAAATTTTAAGGATTCTGTTTGCGCTGGATGGGGAAACACATAAGTAGTTGTAAGTAGGGCAAGGGCTTACATCACCCTGAGTGGTGCTGTTCCCACAGAATCCAGTGCGGCCACACAGCCGCCCTAGAAGTGAGCTATTGTTAATGACAAAGTTCCAAGAACCTCTAGTGGGTTTGTGGATAACATTGTTTCATATTATTAATATATTTAAAAACAAAGAGGGGCATGCATATACCAAAGCTGAAAGCATGTAATAAATCAAGAATTATAATTAACCCATGATAGTAACTGAGGTTCAGTTTTTTTGAAAAACCACGGAATAGTCCAGTTGTTTGTACCAAATCACTGATCCTTGAGTTAATCATGCTCCATTTGGCTGAGTAAACCTCTCCCACCTCATTCTTCCTTCCAGTCTCCTGCCGGCTCTGCTCTTGTCACCCTAGCCTCCCTACAGAAACCCAAACAAGCCCAGCTCTCCCCATGTCTCAGGCCCTTTGCACATGGTATGGTTCATCAGCTGGCATATTCTACCCATAGCCCTTGGCAGGCTTACCTGTGCTCATCCCTGGGGTTTCAGCTTCATTGCTCCCTCTCAGGGAGATTGTCCCTGACACCCAGGCCAAAGCAAGTTTCCTCTGAGAGTTTCTGTTTCTTTTCCTTTGTTGTCCATCACACAATTTGAAATTACATGTCTACTTATTTGCATGTTTTTCTTCTCTCCTGACTAGACTGTATGCTCCTCAAGAGTAAGGACCATGTGTGTTTAAATTCACCACTGCAGCCCCATTGCCCAGCACAGGGTCTGACACATATTCAGATGGGCAGGAACAATGCTGAAGGAGTGAAGAGTATTTGGAAAACCTAGAAATCAAAGGGATCAGCCATCATCTGCAGTCACGACGATGTATTCCTCTTCCCTGCGTGCATCATTCATCTATATCTTGCAATGCATCGAGAACTTCCAAAACAGTGTTACATGGTCATCTTGATAGTAAGTACTCTTGTTTTATTCTCTGAGTTCAGAGAACTTAGTGGCTCAAAATAGTCCCCTTTCAGAGTATGTTGGATTTTGCTTTACGACTCATCAAAGGTGGACCGATCCTATTTCCACTTCTGAAGTGATTTTATCAGCACTAGGAGTTGGCTGCTCCCCACGCCACCCCCTACCTGTGAGTACAGAATCACCTCAGGAGAAAGAGAAAGTATGGGTTTTCTTCCACTCTCCTTTAGGCAGCAGTGACTTACCGCAATGGCCTTGATGCAGTCGAGATAGCTGGTTTTCTTTACACAGGAGACAACAGGACCAGCCTCAAGGACAGTATTCATATTTTCACGGAAACTGGAGCACTTACTGGCTTCATGACTTGAAACGGTGCACCATCTCACAGTTTTATCAGGGACAGCCAGGCACAGCCCTAGGGGAGAGACACCAGAGATCCCTGTGTCAGTGGGAGAGACAGCTGCACCCTCGGAAGGGTCATGAAGGCTGCATCCCCTCTGTCCTGCCCTCCTTCCACTCCTGTCCACAAACAATGAAGGGCATGGGCTCCGCTACACTCTGAGTCTGGGGACAAGTGATGGGCACACTAGTGGCCTCTTAGTTTCCCACTGACCAGCCTGTGCTGGTCAGAGGGATGCCGGCTTGACCATCAGCTCTCAGTTGGAGACAGTGATCTGCTCCTCTGTTCTCTGAGTCTCCTTCATTCATCGTCATGGCCTGTGACCTGCCACGGGACACAGACTTCAGGATGCACAAGGAAGTTTTAGCTACATCAAGGTGTTGGCTCAGTGCTACAACTCTGGGAAGCCAGAAGGGTAGGCATTACATCTTTTAGTATTTAGTATCTTTTAGAGATGAGGAAACTGGGCTCAGAGAGGGCTACTTTACCCAAGGTTACCTAGCCTGTTAGTAGCTGGTCTCTAGTTAGTAGACCAGGTCTCCAGACTTTGGTCTCTGCCCAGGGAACAAAAGAAGATAACGTTGAGTTGTTTTCCATCTTCTTGGCCAGTAGATAGGGGTAAATGATTGATGAAGCAATGAATTTGTTTGTGACACTTGTCTGTCATCCTTTGATTCAGGAATAACTAGAAACTCCACGTATTGAATGTTTTTCTCTGTTTCTGATGACCCATCCCTCAGTTTCTACCATTAGGCTTTTTGGCTGCCACTGGGAGAAGCTAAAGCCAGCCATGTCTGTAGTTATTAATCCACATATTTGCAGACATGTTGTCCCCATGATGTGAGCATTTGGCACTGCCCCCAAAGTCCTCTGTCATTTCTTCTCTGTGGACTAACAGCACAGGGCTGACTTAGGGAAGTTGATGAATATCCGCAAAGCACAAAGCAGGAGCAGGGAGGGAATGGCTCTCCCAGATAGAAAAGGAGGGGCCGTAGGGAATTACTCCCCCCAAGCACCCTTTATTCTACCTCTGCCCTTGGGAAATCAAAGCAGGCAACAGGGGGTCAGTGGCAGGTCCTCCCCAAAACCACTTCTCCAAACCCTCCCCAAACTATCCCTCTTGAGGTCCCAGGGCAGGAATTTGCCCTCAGTCATGTATTTACTTTCCACAGCCCTATGAGATTTTCTGAAGTTGGGAAGAGGGGAGGGCAAAGGCAGGCAAGGTGGGTGGACTCTCAAGGGCTAACTTTTTCAGAGAGACAAATAACCTCACACAGAAGGCTCCAAAGATATGACAAATGCCCCATGAGTGGCAGGCAAAAGTTAGAAGATACAGGGGGCCCAACAGTTTCAAGAGATGATGGGTGTGGGAGGGCCATCCAGCGACAGGCTCTGAAGCACAGATGTGTGCAGCAAAGTCCACTCCACTAGTGCCTGGATCTGTGGTCTCATTTATTCTCACCTGACCCTCCCAGTCCAGGCTATAGTACCCTTCTCACTGCTAAGGACCCAAAAAGTTTGGCTTCAAATTCCACACTCTGAACCCCTTGACAGCCCTGCCTCATTAGCGGGCCATGGAGAGCATCAGCAGCATCCATGGGGCATCAGACCGTCCTTGGGGATTGGGGCACATTGGGGGAGGTCTTGAAAGCCATTCTAAGCTGTTTGGACTTGCTTGAAACCGCAGCGAAGGGATTTGCTAAACCACGATGGAAGTGCCCCAATTTATTGTATTCCCCTACTACAAGATTTACTGGGTATGAGGAGGAGGAAGCAGGGAGAGCGTGAAAAGTGGCAGAGGCACAGGCAGCGCCAGCAGATGCAAGCTGGTGTAAAGCTGCCCCAAAGCTGTCCCCGAGGCTGTGCTGAAGGAGGTGCAGAGGGGCGGCGGGGAGAAGTAAAGGAGAGGTCCCGGGCTTCCAGCCAGAACACTAAGCCCAGGGCCGGTGCGGCGGGCTCCGGGGCTCAGGGGGCTCAGCGACTCCGGGCCTTCCCAGGGCCCGCACTCACCCAGGACCGCGCAGGCCAACAGGGCGCGGACGGCGAGCCTCATCCTCCCGGGTCTGAGGTGCGATGAGATGCGGGATGCCAAGCGCAGAGGGACCTGCTTCTGCGCCTCCTCCCTGCGTCCGGCGCCTCTTTATCCCCCGCGGGGCTGGCCAAGCACAATCTTTGACCAGGCCTATGTTTGCGCAGCCCGCTTGCCCAATCGCCCCTCAGCCCTCCCCCTTCTCTCCGCGCCCTGGCTGATCGCCTCATTTCCTGACCTCTGGGACGGACCCATGGATGGAGTCCAGCAGAAAAATGCTGATTAGAGGGAAAGAAAAATAAACCCGTTGTTAACCCGCACTTGTTCTGTGCCAGGAGCAGAGCTGCCCAAGGCAGGGACGGGGATGGCTCTGCTTCCGAATCCCGAGGTGCCAGAGCTGGTCGTGCGCATTCCGTAGATGGAAGAGGGAAGGGCACTGCCCCAAATGCAGACTAGAACAGGGGAATGACAGGCAAAGACCTTCCTGGGAGAGGATGTGAGAGAAGAATGAAGCTGGTCTCGAGTCAAAAACAGGCTAAGCCTCCTTCACTTGTTGCCAGGTGCCCCCAGAAATCCTGCTCCGTCCTGGACCCTTAAAGCCCTGCGGAGGAACTGGCCCTCCCCTTGCACACAGACCCGGGACTGATAACCTTCCTTCCTGTCATACAGTCTGCTGGACACCTTGGCTAGGGACAGAGTTACAAGGGAGTCTGAGTCTCTCCCTCAAGAAGCTGCCCGGGAATGTGGTCAAGTCTCTGTGACACACAGAACAAAGTGACACAGGAGCACAAAGAAAGGGACCCAGGAGAGGATGTCGCCTGATCTCAAGGCCCTGGGTCATCCCTGGCTCCCTCCAGAAAAGTGGTCTCCAAACCATTTTGATAGCCCATCATTATCCGGAAAATACTGAGGTGGTCCATTCTATGTATATACTTTTAAAACTAGTATTGTGTACATTTCAATCATGAGAGGAATAGAAATTTTTTTAAACAACGAGACAAAGATGAAACATTTATTTTAAAATCTCTATTTATTCTGCCCTATACACAACGAACAATATTTCAAGGTAAAATACACACTTAGGGAAAGGGCAAAGTTTCTGATAGTAGCTGTAAATCCATAGTCCAGAGAGTCATCAAGATAATTTTAGGATTTTCTTAAGTTACTTCTTAACCAATCCAATCAGATGACCATTGTTTTTGGTCCTATTTACACTAACAAATTTACACTAGATGTGTCAGTAGTGTCATTTGATTTCTGTTCACCTGTGTTAGTATTACCAGAATCATCTAATTCTCGTTTCTTTGCAGGAATCTTTCTAAGGCATTTGTGCATTTTGTGAGGTCTGAGGAGTTAAACCACATTACCTAATCTGTGCATCCACTTTGCTGGGCACATGCAAACCACAAAATGTGGAGCCACAAAAGCCAAAAGCAAAGGACAAGTCAGGGAGTCGCACCTTCCGGCACCCCCTTCCCCACCCCACCCCTTGTGAGGTGTTCCCTGTCTTCCTTCAGGACACCTCAAAGTCCTTCCATGATGCGTCGGCCTGGCCTGTAGACGAGGTGCGAGACGGTACTCATCCCCATATGAAATAGGGGTGAGTGTTAACTTGTTCATCTTTTGCATGAAGAGTAAATATAACCGGAAGGTAAGTTCTATTTCCCACACCCCAGTAAGTTGGCTCACATACAAGGGGTTACACATACCCCACCGCAGAGAGCACTGCTTTAGCAGGGACTTTCTGTCTATGGTAAGGACATATGACAATCCCAGCCCTCCAAATCCCTGCCCTACCATGAAGAAGAGTGGCAGCTGCCACCCTTCCTCAGCCCCTGCCCTCGTGGGCCCTCCTCCTCAAGCCTTGGGAAACCCAGGTTTGGAGACCACTTTGCTGGAGGGAGCCAGGAATGACCCAGCAGGCATTAGGGGAGTCTGGCTTCATGTGGGGAACCTTAGGGTACAGAGATGAAGCTGGAGGTAGAAAGTCAGAGGCAGGGCTGGCTGGGAGGAGACTACACAGAGCAGGATGCCCACACACATCTGAGACCCTCTGCAGGCCCTGCATGAGCTTGCAGAGTCTGCCCAGAAGCAGGAAGGAGAGTTGCCAAGTGTGGAGCTAATCCACCAACTCAGGGCAGCTCAGTGGAGGGCATGGCGGGCAGATGGACCATGATCCTCCCCCCTGGGACCCTCCTGCACTCACACAGTGAGTCTTTCCTGAGGCAGCGCCTCTGGGAACAGGCCCACAGACTAGCCCGAGTCCCTCAGAGAGACCACTCTGGCTAGCCAACCCCACGCCCTGCCTCGATGGAGCCTTCTGAGTCTAAGGCCAAGATGCGCAGGGAGAAAAAGTGCACAGCCCAGGGGTCTGAAGAAGGGCTGGAGGAGACACAGAGAACCGGATCCGCCATCATCTGCTCATGTGGACCTTGGTTCCTGCTCAGGAGGACAAGCTAGAGTGTCTGCCCCTCCCCGGAGGCAGGGGAAAGGCCAGCTGTGGGTGTATATGTTCACCCACCTTGGCTGTAAGGCTGGTTGGATGGGGGTGTTTGGAGGAGAGAGGTTAAAATATCAGTGTTCTGGCCCATGACACTTGTCCCTGCGCTCTCTTATATGGTGTTTAATTCTTTATTGGAGACACTCTGCAGCTGGGAAGCTCACTGTCCCTCTTTTACAGCTTAATGATGGCTAACAGCTACTGAGATTCACTGGGCCCTTACCACAGCTGTCCGAGATTGGTACATTAGAATCCCATTTTACAGATGAGATGAGGAAACTGAGGCCCTAAGGGGTTAACAACTTGTCAGGGTCAGCTGGTGAGCCAGGTGCACAATCAGGCAGTCTGCTTCCAGAGCATATGTACCAATGCACCAGGGATCCGGACTCTCCCAGGAAATGGGGACACACAGAGGCCAAAGGGCTCACCTGGGCTCACCCTGAGGAACAGGGCACTCCTAGCCCTGCCACTTCTCCACAGACGCGTAGCCCCCCGTTTCTGTCTGCAGAGAGGTTTGTCTCTCTGGGAGAGGTCTGGGTGTCCCCACCGCAGAACCTCAGGCATGCACTGGCTTGTCATGCTCTGGTGGAAGGAAAGGATCATCTTTTCAGCTGTTCCATGTGCCAGGCACTGTTCTGGGGCAAGGCTTTGTGATCTTGACCAACTGTCTTAGAAGATGAGATCAGCCCCCATTTTTTAGATGTGGACACTGCAGTAAAATAGCAGGTGCTCATTCACAGAGCTCTGGGACCTGAACTCAAATCTCCTGAGTCCCAGCCCTCTCTAGACCACAGCTGCCTTCTTGATTTTGATCTTCTTTCCTTTTTTTTTTTATATTGATCTTCTCTATATTTCTCCAGAAGAGAAGGGGAGAAAGAGAGGAAGGAAAGGAAGAAGGGAGGGAGGGAGAAGAGAAACAGAGAGAGAGAGAGAAGCAAGCTTCCAGCTACAAACCAGTCTAAGTCATGACCCAAATTTTCCACCACAAGCTGAATAAAACTCCGAAATTTCAACAGAATTGGCCCTTTTGTCAAAAGAGCTGAACTTGTGTGTACATGCAGGGGGCTGGGTGGCTGGCCTAGAGGGGATGGGCACGGAGATGTTGGTTCTCTGAACCAATATTTGTTGTTTTCAAATGTTGCCTCATTTACAAAGAAGCAGAGCAAACAAAGAGCTTCTGTCTGCTTGAACCAGCCCCTCCTCCCCAATCCCCTCACTGCTCTCTGCCCAGCACCAGGGCTTCGCTTCTGAAAGACCTGCCTCCGGGTCATCGGGAAGGCGGGAAGGTGGGATCCGGCATCCTGGGAACTGTGCTCAGAGACTCTGTTTATCCTGCAGACCTGCCGGCTCAGGGATGAGTGCCGAGATAGTTGAGAACCAACAGCAGAGTCCTTTTAGGAAACTGTCAGGTAACTTGAAATGCCACACACCACCACCTCTCTCCCTCCCTCCCTCCCTCTCTCTCTCTCTCTCTCTCTCTCTCAGTTCTGGCCCTCAGAAGTCCCTGAACAATGAACGATTCTTGTGGTTCTATTCTTTCTCTGTAAAAATAGTCCATAAAAATACCCTTTTCATGAAGAATAGTCCAGAGCCAGATAGCTTCACTGATGAATTCTACCAAACATTTAAGAAGAATTAAAACAATCTTACACACATTGTAATAGGAAAAGAAGGAACACTCCTTGACTAAGTTTTTGAGGCCAGTAAGTATAGTTTGAAAGCAAAAACCATCAAGATTATCATGACAAAGATTTAAAAAAGTACATTTTGTGAACATAGATGCAAAAATCCTAAGCAAAATATTAGCAAATTGAATCCAGCAATATCTAAAAAGAATACTAAATCATTACCAAGTTGAATTTATTCCAGGAATATTAGTTATCTTTTAAAAAATAAATCTATCTGTAATTGATCACATTAACAGGATAAAGGAGAAAAATTATATGAACTTATCAGTGGGTAGAGGAACAGCATTTGGTAAAATCCAATAACCATTTATTTAAAAACTCTCTTAGCAAACTTATTCTAGGAAATTTGCTTAATCTGATAAAATGTATGTATGTGTGTGTGTGAAACATGTACATTAGAAATTTATATATGAAATCATATTTAGTTGTGAAATGGTCAATGAAAGCTTTCCCTTTGAGGATGAGAAAAAAGATCAGACGGTCTGCTATTATAATTTCTATTCAACATTTTCACTTGCAGTCCTTGCCAGTCTGGTCAGGTACGAAAAAGACATAATAAATAAAAGGATTGACAAGGGAAAAATAAAACTTTTACTTTCACAGATGATATGATAGTAAATGTATAAAATTCTAAAGAAACAAGGTTAAATATTAGAAAAATAAATGAGTTAGGCAGTATTGCTGGATACAAGGTAAATGCACAAAAATCAATTATAATTCTATATTCAAAATGAAAAAACATGAAAATGCTATTTAAAAGAGTGTAAGAATAACTAATGTTAAGAAACAAGTCTACCAAAAGATGTCTAAAATTTTTACATTCCAAATTATAAAATATTGCTCAGAAAAATTAAAGAAACTATATATTAATGAAGGGCTATACCCAGAAAGTGGAGTGGCGGCCCAATGCTAAAAGATGTCAGTTCTTCCCAGATTAATACATAGGTTCAATGCACTCACAATCTAACTCCCAATAAGTGTTTTATATTTTCTGGTGGGAATTGACAATGTAATTCCAAAGTGTATATGGAAATGCAAAAGACCTTACATAGACATTTGGTTGGTTGTGTAGGTTGTAGCATATCAAGATAAGAACAGAATGTATTTGATTTTTTCTGAACTTTTCTGTCTAACTCTAAGTACTGACATCTAAAATATAATTGCTTTGTCTATCCAATTCAGGTGTTCATTATCAGTAAAATTATCTAAGTTCTTCCTGTAGCTTGATACTGGACTGTTAGTATGAGTGAAAATTATTAATAGTCTACTAAATAAGTATTTGTAGACCTATATCCACCACAATTGTTATATAGTTCTAATGTTTATTCCAATGTTTCCACATTAAGAAGTAAATTAACCTCTTGACTAGCTATAGTTTAAGTTATATTTCAGATTTCTCTCCTCTTCCTCCTTCTTTTACATATATATGAAAAATTTCAGATATACACAGAAGTAGAGAAAATTATGAAATAAACTCACATGCACATCTTACTCAACTTCAGCAATTGTCAGTATTTTGCCAACCTTCTATCATCCATCCACCCACTTCTTTTTTTCCTGGAATAACAGACGTCATATTATTTCTCCCTCAAAAGTATGCATCTCTAACAGCTCAGCAGTTTTTTTTATGTATGACCATACTGCATTTATTACACTTGTCAAAATGAACAGTTATTCCCTATTACCATCCAAGTCAATTTCCCTGGTTGTCTAAAAAATCTTTTTGATACCTTGTTCAAATTAGAGACTAAAAAAAGATCCAGGTGTTGAATTGGTGGTATCTCTTAAATCTCTTTTACTCTAAAACAGCCCTCCTACCTTTTATGCTACTTACTCACTGAAGAAACTGCATTGTTTTCTCCTTTCCAAGATTCTGGATTTGAATGATGTGGACCCTTGCGGTGTGATTTGACATACTATCTTGTATTTAGCAGAATTTTGTAGAAAGTCTCTCAGTTTGAATTTGTGTGAAATTGCCTCATGATTTGACTCAGCGTGTGCATTTCTGGCAGTAAGATCACAGAAATGATGCTGGGTTCTTCTCAGGGTGTTGCATTAGAAGGAGCGCAATAGTAACGCATCCATTATCACTTCTGTTACCTCTGCTTGGTCAAGGTGGTATCTGACAGGTTTCCACACTGTAAATTTCCCTTTGTAATTAATGAGCAGTTTGTAGGGAGGTATTTTGAGACTACTTAATATTTTTTTCCTCATCAGAGTTTCATCCCCCCGTTTTAGCATTCATTGATGGTTCTGGCCTGAATCAATTATTACCATACTGGTTGCCAAGTAGTGGTTTTCTGATTATATCATTCCTTGTATATTTATCAATTGACATTCTAAAGTAAATGAGTGTTTCTCTTCTCTATTTAATTTTTTATTTCCTTTTGTTTGTTTTTATCAACATGGATGTAAGGGTTTCTTTTTTACTCAGTGGGTTATATATAATACTCTACTATCATTCCTTTCTTCCCATTATTTATTGTGCTAAAATATACATAACATGAAATTTATCATCTTAATTATTTTTGAGTGTACAGTTCAGTGGTATTAAATATATTCATATTGTGCTAACTGTCACCGTCATCCATCTCCGGAATTCTTCAAGCTATGAAATTGAAACTCTATAACAATAATTCAGTAATAAAACAGTAAACAATAATTCCTCATTTTCCTCTACTGCCAGACCCTGGCAATCACCCCTTTACTTTCTGTCTCTGTGATTTTTGATTACTCTGAGTATTTCATTTAAGTGGAATCATACAATATTTGCCTTTTGTGATTGACTTACTTCACTTACTGTAATGTCTTAGCTTCTTCCATGCTGTAGCATATGTCAATAATTTCCTTCCTTTTAAAAGCTGAATAATAAAAATATTCCATTGTATGTATAGATCATATTTGCTTATCCATTCATCTAAGAATGGATGCTTGGGTGGCTTCTACATTTTAGCTATTGCAAATAGTACTTCTATAAACATGGGTGTGTAAATATCTCTACGAGACCCTGCTTTCAATTCTTTTGGGTATATACTCAGAAGTGGAATTTCTGGATCATAAGGTAATTCTCTAATTTTTTTGAGGGAACTCCATACTGTTTTCCACAATGGCTGTACCATTTTACATTCCCACCAGCAGTGGGTTGATTAAGACCAGCAGGGTTTTAATGTATCCACATCTTTACCAACACTTACTACTTTCTGGTTTTTTGATACTATCATTCCAGTGGATAGGAGATGGTATCTTAATGTAGATTTGATTTGTACTTCCCTAATTATTAGTGATGTTGAGCATCTTTTCATGTGCCTATTGACCATTCATATAATTTCTTTTCAGAAAAATTCTATTCAAGTCCTTTGCCCATTTTTGAATTGGTTGTTTATTTTTCTGTAGCTGAGTTTTAGGAGTTTTCTATTTATTTTGGATATTAGTCCTGTGTCAGTTATCTGATATGCAAATGTTTTTCTCCCATCCTATGGGTTATTTTTCACTGCTTATAGTGTCTTTTGATGCACAAAAGTTTTAATTTTCATTAAGTTCAATCTGTCTGTTTTTGCTTTTGTTGCCTGTACCTTGATGTCACATCCAAGAAATCACTGCCAGGGCCAATGTCATGAAGCCTCTGCCCTATGATTTCTCCTAAGCATTTTATACTTTTAGGGCTTAAATTTAGGTCTTTCAATAATTTTGAGGTAATTTTCATATGGTATTAGGTGTGAGTCCAACTTCATTCTTTTGCATGTTTATATCCAGTTTTCTTAGCACAGTTTGTTGAAAAGACTGTCCTGTCACCCACTGAATAACTTGGGCCCTCTGTGGAAAATCATTTGACCTTATATGCCAGTGTTTATTTCTGGCCTTTCCATCCTATGCCTTTGGTCTATGTCTGTCTGTGTGCCAGTGCCATGCTCTTTTGATATCTGTAACATAGAATGTTATGTTTGTAGGTATGTTTTGAAATCAGGAAATGTGAGTCCTCCAGCTTTTTCTTATTTAAGGGGGTTTTGGCCATTCAGGATCACTTGAGATTCCATATGCATTTTAGGATTTTTTTTTTATTTCTTAAAAAATGTCATTGGAATTTTGATAGGGATTGCGTTTAATCGGTAGAGTGTTCGGGTAGTATTGACATCATAACAATGTTAAGTCTTCTAATCTCTAAACTTGGAATGTCTTTACATTTATTTTATGTCTTCTTTAACTTCTTTTAGTAGTGTTTTGTAGTCTCATTGTGCAAGTCTTTCACCTCTCTGGTCAAGATAATTCTAAGCATCTTTTTGAAACTATCATGAATTGGTTTTCTTAAATTCCTTTTTGGCTTGTTCCTTGTTATATAGAAAAGCAGCTGAGAGGGGGAGGGTATAGCTCAGTGGTAGAGCATTAAAATGAATAAATAAACCTAATTACCTCCCCCCAAACAAACAAAAACATTTTTTAAAAAAGAAAAGCTACTCATTTTTGTGGGTTGATTTTGTATCCAGCTACTTTGCTGAATTTATTGATTAGTTGTAACACTTTTTTTGGTAGAATCATTAGGGTTTTCTACGTAAAAGATTCTATCTGCCAGCAGAGATAATTCTACTTTTTCCTTTCCAGTTTGGGTGCCTTTATTTTTATTTCTTGCCTAACTGCTCTGGTTGGAACTTCTATTATTGTGTTTAACAAAAGTTGTGAAAATAAGCATCCTTGCCTTGTTCATGATCTTAGAGGAAAAGCTGTCAGTCTTTCACTATTGAGTATGATTTCTGCTGTGGGTTTTTCCATTTATGGCTTTTATTTTGTTGAGTTAGTTTACGTCTATTCCTAGTTTGTTGAGTGATTCTTTTCAATGAAAGACTGTTGGGTTTAGTCAAAAGCTTTTTCTACTTCAATTTAGATGATCACATAGGGTTTTTCCTTCATTTTGTTAATGTGATGTATTACACTGATCAATTTGCATATGTAGAACTGTCTTTGCATCACGGAAATATATCCCACTTGGTCATGGGATTGTCTAATTTCACTTGTGATTTCTCCTTTGTTCCATTGGTTGTGTAAGAGTATATTGTTTTACTTCCACAAAATTGGGAATTTTCCAATTTTCCTCTTGTTAATTGGTTTTAACTTCATTCTGTTGTGGTCAGAAGATACTCTGTATTATAGCTATCTTTTAAAATCTATTCAGACTTAATGTGTGGCCTAATATATGGTTTATCCTGGAAAATGTCCCATGTGCACTTGAGAAGAATGTATATTCTGTTATTGTTGGGTAGAGTGTTCTGTATGTCTGATCTAGTTGGTTTAATGAATTGTTAATGTCCTCTGTTTCCATGCTTACCTTCTATCTGGTTATTCTGTCCATTACTGAGAGTAGAGTATTGACATCTCCAACTATTATTGTACAACTATTTCTCCCTCCAATTCTGTTGATTTTTGCTTCATATATTTTGGTGGTCTATTATTAGGTTTGTAAATGTTTGTAATTATTATATATTTTTGCTGTATTGAAACCTTTATTAATGCATAATGTCCTTCTTTATCTCTTTAAAGCTTTTAAATTTAAAGTCTATTTTGTCGAATATTATTATAGCCAACACTGTTCTCTTTTGGCTACTATTTGCATGGAATATTTTCTTCCACCATTTCACATTCAATCTATTTGTGTCTTTGGACCAAAGTAAGTCTCTTATAGACAGTGTATTATTGGATCATGTGTTCTTCCCATTCTGCTAATTTCTGTCTTTGATTGGAGAATTTAATCTATTTACATTGAAAGAAATTACTGATAAAGAGGGACTTCTGTCATAGTACTATTTGTTTTCTATACGCCTTATAGCTTTTTTTGGCTTGCTTCTCATTTCCAGCATTCCTGTCTTCTCTTGTGTTTAGTTGATTCTTTTGGTAGTGAAACATTTTAATTTTCCTCTCATTTTCTTGTGTGTATTCTGAGCTATTTTCCTCATGCTCACTAATGGAAATTACATCCCAAAGTTATAACACTCTAATTTGAATTTATGCCATCTTAACTTGAATAACACACAAAAATGCTTCTTTACAGCTCCACTCTCCACCCCTTTCAGTTGTCTGATGTCATAAAATTACATCTTTACACATTGTGTCTGAAAACACAAACTAATAATTTTTTATGCATTGGTCTCTTATATACGTAGAAAACAATATGGAGAGTTGCACCCGAGTATTGTTACAATAATACTAGCTTTTATAATCCCTAGTGTATTTTCCTTTACTGTGATTTTTATTTCTGCAGAAGGCTTCAAGTTGTTGTCTAGTGTCCTTTGATTTCAACCTGCAGGACTCCTTTTAGTGTTTCTTGCAGGGCAGTTCTAGTGGTAACAAATTCCCCTAGATTTTGTTTATCTGGGAAAGTCTTAATTTCTCCCTCACTTTTGAAGGACAGCTTTGCCAGATATAGGATTCTTGATTGACAGTGTTTGTTTTTTTTTCTTTCTTTCTTTTAGCACTCTAATCAGCCCACAGCCTTCAGACCACCAAAGGTTTTGAAGAGGACTCTGTTATAATCTTATTGAAGATCCCTTGTATGTCAAGAGTTGCTTCTCCCTTTCTGCATTTAAACTTATCTTTTTGTCTTTGGCTTTTGACAGTTTGGTTAAAATATGTCTCAGAGTACGTCCTGAGTTCATCTTACTTGGTGTTTGTTGAGCTTTTTGGAGTTATATAATATAAATATTTATATATATTTATAAATAAATAAAATATATATATTTCATCAAATCAAGGAAACTTTTGACCATTATTTCCTCAGATATTCTCTCCACTCCTTTCTCTTGTCCTTCTGGGACTCCCACAATGCATATGTTATTCTGCATTATGGTGACTCATAGTTCCCTTATTCTTTGTTCACTTTTTCTCCATGTTTTCCTTTTTATTCCTCAGACTCAATCATTCTAATTGTCCCATCTTTCAGTGCACTGATTCTTCTGCTTGTTGAAATATGCCTTTGAGTCCCCTCTATTGAATTTTTATTTTAGTTATTGTACTTTTTAGCTTCAGAATTTCTTTAAGGTTTCTCTTTTTATATTTTCTATCTCATTATTGATATTTCCATTTTGTTTATACATCTTTTTTTCCCCACCTTTTCCACATCTCCTTTTAGTTCTTTGAACATTTTTAAAACAGTCATTTTAAAGTTGTTGTCCAGTAGATCCATCAAGAGGTCTTTTTCAGGACTAGTTCCTGTTTTGTTTTTTTCCTCCCATTGAATGGGCCGTACTATTTCTTTGTATTCTTTGTGTTTGTGTTGTTGTTGTGAAAACTGGAGATTTGAATCTAACAATATAGTAACTCTGAAAATCAGATTCTCCTTCTTCCTCAGGGTTTACAGTTTTTTCTTGTTTTGTTTTGTTTTTATTGCTGTAGGCTATCTCTGTGCCAAGGATCAGCCTGAAATACAAACTTAAGGTCTTTTGATATATTTTTGATCCTGTTCCTTCCCCTGGGTATGCACATGACTTTCTAATTTCTTCTGAATATGTACTTGCTTTTGAATACCCTAGTCTTAAAGGTCTGGCTCTCAAAAGGGAGAAAGACAGAAAAATGAAGGGGGTGGAGAGGATAAAAAGGTGTCAGTCCTTTAAATCCTCTGGAAGTCTCTTGGAGGAGGAAGGTCTTGCAACAAAGAGGGGAGGGGCAATAACAATGACTTCCCTCCTCTGTATCTGCACTTCCATGTTCAGAAGCAGCAATCAATGACCGTAACACAGATCCCCAATATTTGCACGACAGAATCCTTATTGCCCACCCTGGATTCACAAGCTATGTGCAAGCTGCTCCTGGAATACACGCGCAGCTACCTGACATGAGGCAGGGAGGAGGGGGATGGGTAGCCACTGCCAAGCTAAGAACTGAGATTGACTGCAATTAATGGCAATTTACCCTTTAAGCCTTCGCCTAGAAGTTGGAAGCTTTTAATAGACTCCAAAGTTCAAAAATACTTATATTAAACAGATTCAACCGCTGTAATTATTGTCTGGGTGGGAAGACAAATTCTTGGTGCTTTATACTCTGCCATCTTCCAGGAATCCTCCTCTTCCCTTATTTTGATGATCAGATTGTTGTGGCCCTTCAGGCTCGCGCCTGCTATTTTTCACAAGCCCGATAATTTTTTAAGCACTTCACTTTTTGGTAGAATAAGACATTCAGGCTTACCTCATAGTGTCTCTATCTCAGCTCTTGTAATCTCTGTTTCTGGAATCTCATTTCTCTAAGACACTTTATCCTTTTAGCACAGAATCGTATTTGGGAACCAAAACGTGGGTGCTAGGTGTGGTCACTGCTTTGGAGATAAACTGACAGTAGGACCTCCCAAGAGACAGATATATAGATATTGACACAGATCTCCATAATAACACACACCTCTATCCATTTCCGTCTCTTTCTCCAACCATGAGTTCACACCGATTCCTCCGATTCCAGCTGAACACCACAGCAAATCTAGTTTTCTTTCTCCTCATATTTGCAACTCCCTTCTCTCTGGCAGTGAGAAAGCTGGATCCCAATATTCTCAGTATCTTTAACTATTTGCTCCCTTCCTCTGTGTATAATCAATCTCCTGATCCTCCAGCTGCCCTTGGCCCCAGTCTCTCAGGCTCCACTGCCTCTGGCCACCTCAAGGAAAAGGAGGAGAACAAATAACTATTTTTTAACTGAAGAAAAGAACAAAAAAGGGAAGGAAAGAGAACAAAGCAGGGAAAAGGAAAAGAAAGGGGAGCTTTTTACCTGTCTCCACAGTCACACAGTATACTGTGAAGGGCTGAGCAGGATCGTGGGCAGAATGAGGAATAACTGAACAGAGGATGGTCAGCATTTTTCACCATTAAACAAACCTCTGGGCTCCTTTCCCTCAACTCAGTCATTCTTCTAGAATGTAATGGGACAGACTAGAGCCTATTTGTCCTTGTTTCGAAAGCCAGAGATTTCCATTCTGCAAGCAAAAGAACCTCCTAAGAAAACCCTTTCCTTATCAGTATAACGTTCAACCTAACCCAGCTGCAGCTGGCCTCTAGGCAAATAGGTACAGAAGCCACTGACCCTGAAGCTGAGTGGACTCTGGAAACTGTCATGTGTAAATAAACGAAAGTCCCTGATCAAAGGCAGGCATGCAGGAGAATTTGGTCTTCTCGGGCATGCTCTTTGCAGGTCACTTGGACATTTATGGCAAAGATGGGGAGGGGTTAGATGTCAGGGCCAGGGGCACAGTTTAGAGCCCCATGGCTGGGTTGATTTCAGGCAAAATTGTGAAACAGGCGGCATCTGTCCCAGGATGGAATATCTGTCCAGAGGTCCCTCAGGCCTCTGCATATTGTGCATGCCTTTTATTCACCTGTCCATTCTTGAGGACAGATACTGGGTGTTGTCTTGCACGATCTGTGGAATAAAAAGCGTATGAAATTGGAGTCAGAGACTCCTGGGTTTGAATCGTAGGCCACTTAGAAGCTACATGATGCTGGACAACTTACTAATCTATTCCTAGCATCTGCTTTCTCTTTAGTAATAGGAATATGGTTACCTACCTCCTCAGGTCATTTTGAAGATTATTCACAGTGCTATTAAAGGGCTAGTCCTGCCTGACAGGTAGCAGTCACCAACAGATGGCAGTGACTATCATTATTACAGAACGGCCAGCCCAGGCTAAGTAATCACATTCAGTGAATGAATGAAGTGGCCCCACATAATTTCTTTATGGCCTCTTCCATTGCTAGCGGGCCCTTGAGCAAAACACACCCTGCAAGAGCATCTAGCACAATGATCTCATTTTACAGACAGAAAAACTGAAGCCCAGCCAGAGGACATAACTGGTAGGGTGCCCAGCAAAGTAGACAAAGCTAGAACTAGGACTTCGGGCTCAGCATCCTGAGCTATCCCCACCACCCTGTGACACGCTTTCTTGGAAGGTATCATTCACATTGTCTTCTAAGATCATTTAGGGATTTCACTTCCCATTGCTCTTTTGCCAAGAGAATCCAAGTCCCGGGATCTTCCGGTGGGCCCATGAGGAGGGGCTGGTTAAGCTGAGCAGAGTCTAGTGCTCTTGGGGTAAAACAAACAGGTCACAGTTTCCTCTACCGCCCCAATGGCAAACGCCATTGATGTCCCGGCTCGCCATGGAAAAAGTCTAGCAAAGTCCACCTCGCTTCTCAGCTGTTCCAAAGTAAACCTCTGACCTACACAGATTTGTGGTCAATTGGTGTCCACTCTTGGTTTCTGCAGTTGAATTATCTTACCCTTTTAGTTGCCCTAAATGTTCTGCAGATAGGCCTTTTACATAAATATATGAAATGTGTCTATATATGCAACAAGACTTATTAGCCCCAGAGGGTAGCATTGACCTGAAAATGGATTAAGTAGCTCCTTAATCTAAACTCCTTCACCCCAGGGGAGGGTGATGTGAGCTTGCAGAAGAATCACTGGGCTGGAGCTATGAATACACAAAAATTGTACATCAAGGGGTGCATGTGTGTGTGTGTGTGTTACTAGGGTGAGAGTCTCAGGATTTTATTAATCCTCAAAGGGGCGCATTAGTACCCCCAACATGTTGAAATACTAAACATTAATGATCTACCTTAGTCTTCTTTCTAAGTCTTAGAATTGGGAGGAAGTGAAGGTAGGGTACTTGATGGCTCTTTTCTAGTGCCGGGGAAAAGTTCTTGGTGGACCAGGAACTTCAGGCTTCTGCCTCGGGTCTGTGCCACTCAAGACTGCAAGGGTGGCTCTCCTGGTGGGGAAACTGGTGGCAGAAACTCAAGTCCATCAGAGGCAACAGTCTCTGAGGTTTTGGGCAGCAGAACCTGAGAACTCTGTAGCAGGTCAAACTCTAGAAGAGAGTCTGCCTAGAAGCCCCAGTGTCAAGCATAAGCCTGTAGCTCCCTAGGGGCATCCTGCAGGGAGATAACCTAGGACTGGACGTGAAGACACCTTTCCCAAGGAGGACCTAAATGATCTGTAGCAATTTGGTGCAAGAGACATTGGTGGAAGTGGAGTCAACTTTGTGTAGGAAAGGAACAAGGAGGATGAAGTAAAAAAAAAAAAGGTTTAGACCAAAGCAGACAAAGGAATAAAACCAAGAAACCCAAGAAAGCAAGCTACTATGTTTTTGAATAAATCACAAAACAACAGAAGAGGGGTCTCTGTAAAGTAAGAAACTCTTTCCTGAAAATAGCCTTGTTCTAAAAGCTCAAACTGCACCTTGAATTGAGTAATAGACAGTACCATGGTCAATTACTATACAAAGTTATTACAAAAAATAATAAATCAGGAGAAAAATAACATCCCTACAGACAAGGAAAGCATGCCAGAAAGAGGTACCCACAAAATATCTAAACTCTGTAACCTATACAGAAATGTGGAGAGAGCCACAAACAGTAAAGATGTGGGTAAATTTTAAAGATTTTTGTTTTTCATTTTTAAATTTCTTTAAAAGATAATAGATGGCAGGATGTAAAAAATAATAAAAATACATCGTGGAGTTTCTAACATATGTAGCAGTGGAACGTATGGTAATGAGAGCACAAAAGACAGAAGAGGGATATCAGTGGGTAGTACAGCCAACTTGTGTCGACTCGCAAAAGCTGTGTGTATCTCTTCTCAACTCTGAACTTGTTGATGTCCCTTTGGTAGCTTGAGATCATCCATGGCCAGAGTATTTACTCCATGAAACTAGCAAATGATGCAAATCAAGGCCTTTTTTAACTTGAAGATCTAGTTGTTAAATGTTTATCCGCACATCACTGGGGAAAGTGGAGCTGTACTATATAGGATCTTATGTATCACAAAGTGATATAGCATTATTTGATGCTAGTATTAAGCTAAAGATTGAGATTATAAAACTCAGAGAAGACATTGAAAAATTTAAGAATAGCTAATAAGCCAATAGAGAAGATAAAATAAAATACTAAAAACTATTCAATTAATCCAATAGGAGGCAGAAAAGAGGAAGCAAGGAACAAAGAACAGATGAGATAGATAGAAAACAAATATGAACAATCACATGACATATAAATGAACTAAATGCATCATTTAAAAAGGAAGAGAATGTCACACTGAATGAAAAAAGAACTGAACTATATGCTCTTTATAAGAAACCCTCCTTAATATAAAGAAATAGATTAAAATTAAAAGAATGGAAAACAATACACCAAATACAAACTATCATAAGAAAGGCAGAGTGGACATATTAATAGCCAGTGAAATAGACTTAAAGAGAAGAAGTATTTCCGGGACACCTGGGGACATTTCAAAATGATAAGGGAGTCAATTCATCAAGAAAGCCTAACATCTTAAACGTGTATGTACCCAACAAAGCCTCCACATATAGAAAGCAAAATCTGATCAAACTGGGGGAGAAATGAGCAAATCCATACTTGCAGTTGGAGAGTTCAATCCTCTTCTCTCAGTAATTAATGTAAAAAGTAGACAGGAAATGAGTCAAGCAGAGGATTTGAACAATAACTTTAGCCAGCTTGACCTAATTGGTACTTATAGAACTATACTGCTTAGTAGCGAACTACACCAAACAATTAAGAATACCTATTCTTTTCAAGTATATGTAGAACATCCACCAAGATAGGCCATGTGCTGGGGGAAAAAAAAACCTAAAAAACCCAAACTCTCAATAAATTTAATGGGATTAAAGTTATACAGAATATATATCCTCTACCCACAAAAAAATTAAATTAGAAATCAATTACAAAATCATATCTGGAAAATCACGACATATTTAGAAATTAAAATAGCTTTTAAATAATCAACAGATTAAAGAAGAAATCTTTGAAAAAATTAGAAAGATTTTACCTCAGTGATAATGAAAATAAGCATATCAAGATTTGTGGGATGCAGCTAAACTAGTGCTTAAAGGGAAAATTATTATTTTAAATGTCTATATTAGAGTAAAATGTTCTAAATATTGATCTAAGCTTGTACCTTAAGAATCTAAGAAAAAGAAAATTAAATGAAAAATAAGTAGAAGAAAGGAAATAAGATTAAGAGCAGAAAATGAAATAGAAAATAAACAATAATGAAAATTTTTATAAAGCCAAAAATTCACTCTAAGAAAAGTTCAAGAAAATTGATAAAGCTACAGCTAGACTGATCAAAAACAAGAAGCAAGAAAACACAAATGACCAGTATGAAAATGGAAGAAGAGATATCACTACACATCCTATAAATATTAAAAGAAGAATAAAGAAATATTTTGAATAATTTTATGGCAAAAATAGACAATTTAAGTGAAACAGACAAATTCCTTGAAACGAAAATTTTGCCACTTTAGATTTTCATTGGTTCTTTTTTTTTTTTTTTTTTTTGGAGGTAATTAGGTTTTTAATTTATTTTTTAATGGAGGCACTGGGGATTGAACCCAGGACCTCATGCAGGCTAAGCAGGTGCTCTACCACCCAACCCCATTGTTTTTTTTTTTTTAAACCTTACACTTTTTTCTTTGTTATGTTCATGTTTTCATTTAAATCCTTGGACCTGTTTGTAACAACTGTTTAAATGTTGTCTGAATACCATTATCTTTGTGGTTTCTAGGTATGTTTCTATTGGTTTGTTTTCCTTATGACTCTGAGTCACATTTTGTGCATCTCTGCCCATCTGGTAATTTTTCATTTGATGCTGGATACTATGTATGCTACACTGTTGAATATTTGGATTTTGTTGTCTTCCTTTAGTGAGTACTGAGGTTTGTTTTAGAAGGCAGTCAAGTGACTTGTGGATCCAGTTGATCCCACCAGGGTTAGTGTCACTCTCAGTAAGGGCCGTTTTAGAGCAGCCCTTAGTCTACAATTATTTCAGCCCCAGATGCCTTCAGTGAAAAGCTAGGTGTTCGTTGAGGTCTCTTCACCTGACTTGGTAGGAACGTGAATGATTCCTGGCCCCGTGGGAGCCCTGAGCATTGTTCAGCTTATGGGTCTCTCACAGTTATCTTTGCCTAGCCTGATGGACTTCAGTTTCATTCTACACACAGGCAGATCAGCATTTTGCCAAAGATTCAAGGAGACCCCGATACAGATCTCTTCTGTGTACAAATTCCAGTCCCCAAATTCCTATCCCTGTTTCTTCATCTCAGTGTGATGGGCTGTCTTGTGTTTCTGCTCCCTTTGTGGTGATCTGGAGATTTCCTCTAGGCTAAAAGTGGAGTTATCATTCTGTTTACATCTTCTCTTTTCCTTCTTTCAAGGATCAAAGTCCTGCACTGTTATCGTCCAATGTTTGAAAACATTTGTTTCATATTATTTTTTCCAGTTTTTCAGTTGTTTATGGAAAGAGGGCAAATCCTATAGTGGTTAATCTTCCACAGGCAGAAGCAGAAGTCCACACTCACAAAACCGACACTTAACAACCTATAACTTAGGTCCCCAGGCAGCATTTACTGAGTCTCCACCATCGGCTGGGATCACAGTAATAACAGTGATGGCAAAATCTCTGAAAAGAAACTGACTTAAACGAGTGTAAATCAGGAAGCTGACTGTAAAAGGGTAGTAGGATTGGATTCCTGCAGTAATTTTAATATTTTTCAATTAATCTGATCAGGATTTTGATTCCACTTGACATTATGAATTTTAACTGCTCAGATATATTTTTAACATACATAAACTCATTCCTTATCCTTTGTTTTCACTGTGTAAGTCCTTGATACGGCACACATTGATGCCTTTTTTTTTTTTTTTGCACACTTGTAATCACCAACCACTCAGACTCTCATCAGATTTATTGCTTAAATTCTATTTAAGTGAGTCCACTCTTGGGTAAAATAATTAAAGAATAGGGAGGGAAGTTGAGCTCGTCTTATAGGGGGCTTAAGAAAAGATGTAATTTAGTAGATATTCCATTCAGAAGCGCAATTCTAGTATAAAGAAACAGTTCTCCCACCCTCAAATCTGAGAACATTTCATGAAGTTTTCTGAGAAGATACAATAATTTTCATTCATTTTAATTTTTGCATCAGTTACAGTACATAATTATAAAGATAACTGACATTAACACAGGCCCGCCACACAGACGAGTGAGAATGTGGTCCCACCACATCCACGGGTTCTGAGCATCTCAGCGGTTGCCACTTTGAGCAGTTTTTAATTTCCATGGAATGTGCAGGCATCCAGAAGTTCTGTGAGATGAAACATAAGAGGAAGACCATCAGGTACTGCCTGTGCTTATTAAACACAATTCTGTTCCTATTTTCTAAAAGTAAATGGTAGATAATAAAGATTTTTTTTAAAACTCTCTCTCTCTTCCCCCACTAACTGATGTCAGTGCTAACCTTAAACATCTGTTTTCCTTTCCTCCTCTCTCATCATCTCTAATGCATGATATAATTTAACAAAGTTTCAGGCACACTCACAATAATTTGGTTTTTTCAGCTCTAATTTTATTTCTCCAACTTATTTCCTTTTGAGGCAGCTATGCTGTTTCTATCATGTACAGAAATAGAGAGGAACGACCTACTTAGTGTGCATATGTAGAAATGGCCTACTTAATGCTAGCAATGCTTTGTTTCTATTAATATTATTTATACATTTTACCTAAAATCTTTGAAAGTTGGTCCTTTATGAGTGGTATTTATCTGTCCTTTCCAGCCTTCTCCCTATACCGAAGTGCTCACACGCATACATTTTCATTCTCTCAGCCGAAAAATAGAAATACATATGTTAGCAAGTTCAATTCCCAGATGATCTCAAGTTCTATTGTACTCTGTCTTCTTCAGACAACTTGGCTTTTTTCCAGGTAGTCCTATTCTGTTGCCTAATTGAGTTGCAAGCTTGGTAAGCCAGGAGCAAGCCCTCCAAATCCTTGTGTTCCTATTCATACTGGCCCAGGACTTGGCACAGGTCATCCTTAATACAAACATGCTTACTGGACCCCGACTTTATTGCTCCTCTATTTATTCTACTCACCAGAGGGTAAGCACTGTCTCATGTTAGCAATAACCTGAAGATACTCTGGCCCTAAGTATTTTTGATAAGTTGTTTTGTCCTGAAGTTTAGCCAAACATTCCGTGTCATCACTGAAGAGCAGGTCCTTGTTTGGGGACTTGAACAGCTGGAACATCCTGTATTCAAACCCATTTCTTCCAAAGAGCTCCTGGATCAGACAGACAGACAGTGAGTGACCAGCGGCCCCGGGCAGCATGGGGTTGTGTGCTCTGCCTCAGAAGCCCTGAGCCTGCTGGGCTGCCCTGAGGCCCTGGGAAACCTGGGACACAGCGACATGTACGAGGCACTGTAGTCAAATGGCCAGAAGCATGGCCTCTGGGTTCAAATCCTGGCCCGAGCTTTTCCTGTCGTATGACTTTAGGAAAATTCTTGACTGAGCTCAGTGAACATCAGTTTACCCATTTGTAAATGGAGATAATTACACGAATTAGTGAGATGATCTGTGTAAAGTGATGGCTACATAGAAAGAGCACCACGTTTGCCGCCGTATCACTATCCATCCACCACTGCCGGATGCTTTCAGCTCTCTGGGTCGTGCTTGCAGGTCTCCCTGCTGTGTGGACCCCTCGCTACTTTGCCTCTTCTATTCCCTGGATCCGCCCCAGGCACTGACCACTGCCGTCTCTTCCTGCCTCTCCCCTCTCTTCTTTCGTCCACTTCCCTTGTACCAAGGTGGCAGCTCGCCCTGTGTGGGCCCCACCCCTTCAAAAGTCCACGACCAAGTGCTTCCTGTTTTGCCAGCTCTCACTGGGTCATCATTCTTTAACCGAGTTGTGCGCATATGCTAAGATATGGATTCCTCATTTGGGGCTCCTCCAGGAACGGGGTGTGCTAGTGTGAAATGCAGAAGAGCCTTTGGGTTTTCCCTGAGATCATCTGATCCAGGCAGCCTCTATTCCATACAATCAGCCCTTGAAGGCTGCCTGCAGAGGTCAGAAGCTGCCCAAATGTTGGCTCTTCAACTTTCATGAAGCCCAAAACAGTGCTCAGCCTGGCCAGTTCAGGAAACACACTGGGACCCTCCCTAGGTCAGGCAGAGGACCCTCCGTTCTGCCTTTCTCGCATGCGCCCAGCCTAGTGTGAAGGGATTGAGCCAACTCCCTTACTCCTGTGACAGAACAAGCCCAAGAGGTACCCTGGCTCTGCTCAGAGATCCGAGCGAGTCTCAGGGAGGCGTGGTGATGCCTACGTGTCTGAGACTCTTCCAGTCTTCTGTGATATTCTAGACAGCCCCAGAGCAAGAAGTGAACACAGCCACCAGCCTTCCACTTTCAGCAGACGCAGGACCCCCACTCAGGGAGGAAGGCCCCCTGCCCAGGGAGAGAGCACATGTGGCCGGGCTTGGTGGGGGGTGTGTGTGTGTGTGCAACTTTGCAAGTGAACTGAGTATTTGGAGGATGAGGACTGAAGGCACGTACCTGTTGGTTGAATAGCATTCTGCGGACAAAATCTGCCTTATCTTTCCTTGAGACCACAGCATGACTTGGGACTATGGCCAGGTGGCAGTTCTGGGCCTCAGTCACAGGCTTTCTGGTGCCATCAAGACACAGCAGTTGAAAGTCCTCCTTCTTCAGACCCTTTGCCCAGGCCTCGGGGTTCTTTCCTGGGGAGAAAGAGGAGGCGGATGGGCCAAAGCTGATGGCTGTGGTCAAAGTACCCTCACTGGGTGCATGTGACCGAACACCAGTGTCTGGGAGAATTACAGAGACAAATGAAACAATAAAGCTTTTAGAACAAAACAGAAGAGAAACATTCATAAACTCATAAACTCATAACCTTTTTGGTTAGTGCTTTTTCAGTCCCGTTGAAGGCAAAGATTTCTTCAACAGGCCTGAAAAGCACTAGCTGGAAAGGAAAAGACTGAGCAATTGAACTATTTTAAAATTAAGAATGTTCTTCAAAAGACATCATTAAGAAAGTGAAAAGACATGCCTTTTCAGAGAGGGATGAGATATTTGCAATACATACAGCTGACAAAAACTGGTATCCAGAATATACAGAATGCCTAAAATCAAGAGAGCAAACGTGCTCATATGGACAGTGGCCTCCGTGTATCTGTTGGTTGGGTTCAAGGCCAATGTGATAACCAACCCTGCCCAGTCTGACCAGACGTAAGAATTTTCTCATTCCCTAAATAAAAGACATTAGGACCAAAGTCACTGGAGTCTGATGGGGCTAATAAACTTCCCCCGTTGCCACCTGGGGAGTGATTTTCCAGGACAGACTCGGAGGTTTCCGAGGGAGGATGGGGCAGCGCCGGCACTGACCGTCAGTGTTCTGCAGGACCGTGGAGTGCTTCACAAAGGCCACGTCTCCCTTCTCCACCAGACACCTGCACGGCAAGGGTCAGGTCAGCAAGGAGGGCCGACAGGAGTGGGAGGGAGAGCGGGAGGCTCGCGTCCCCTCTCCCCGGGCCACTCGGCATGTCTGACACGGACCGCTTACTCCCCCACACACAACTGTCGTGCCTGGCTGTCCCTGGGAACTCGAGGGGAAATGTAATAGGAAAAGAAATCTGCTTGTTTTGTTTCTACTGTAGATACCCACTGTTTGCTTCCTTATTTTAAATGCAGATCAATTTCTCCACAGGAGATGCTTGTGCTCTCGTGTTAACAGGGATACTGGGGAGAGGGTACAGCTCAAATGGTAGAGCACATGCTCAGCATGCATGAGGTCCTGGGTTCAGTCCCCATGTATCCTCTCTAAAAAAAGTAAATAAATAAGTAAACCTAATTACCTCCGTCCCACCCCAAAACAAAGCAAACAAACAAACAAAAAACAGAGATATTCAAGGATGATTCTCAGTTAGATAGAAACTCACATCAGAGATTAAAATCAGCATGGAAGATGTGATTCTGAAGGAGTCATCACACACATACAGCTACTCAGCCTTAATACACGTTAACGTACATCACTAGGTATCTGTCCACACGTAATCCCCCCAAAAAAGTTTCTCTGTGTTTAAGGTGCATTTGTGTTGTTCAAGTACAGTCAGCTTACAATGTGTCAATTTCCAGTATATAGCATACTGTCTCAGTCATACATATACATACATATTATTCATTTTCATATTCTTTTTCATTATAGGTTACTACAAGATATTGAATATAGTTACCTGGGCTATACAGAAGAAACTTGTTGTTTGTCTATTTATGTACACTAGTTAATATTTGAAAATCTACTCAGCCATAAAAAGGAATAAAATAATGCCATTTGCAGCAACATGGATAGACCTGGAGATCATCATTCTAAGTGAAGTAAGCCAGAAGGAGAAGAATATAATACCATATGATACACTCATGTGGAATCTAAGGTATATTCTTTATGGGAAATGTTGAGCACACTGAGAAATCAGTTTTGTGATATTCAGTCAGTTCGAAATTGATATTAATCATTAATTTTCAGGAGCACCTCTCCAGTTGTCTCTCCAGTCTTCAGGTCTCTCTATTCTCAGCTAGGATCAATTACTCCCAATCAATCTTCCTACATAGACTTGCCCTATTTCTTTGCTTTACTCCCCCATCCAAAGACTCTCAGTCCTGAATGAGCATGATCACCTGCCTCAGGTGTGTCTGCACCTCAGCAGTAAGGCAGACCTGACCTTCCTGATCATTAACGTCACCTGGGCATTCTTGTGGTTCCTGCTCTATTCCAGACCCGTGGTTCTCAAAGCGTAGGCTGGACTTCCAGCATCAGCACCGTGGGGAACTCGCTAGAAATGTATATTCTACTAAGTTGCTTTGCTGTACCCATGATACTAACATTGGAAATCGACTACACTTCAATAAAAAAAAAAAGAATTAAAAAAAATGCACATTCTCAGCTCCCACCCCAGACCTACTACTGGCTCAGGAACTCTGGGGGTGGGGTACAGAATCTCTGTTTTAACAAGGCCTCTGGGAGATTCTGATTGGTGCTCAAGTGTGAGACCACTGCTGAGACACTCCCCTCCCTGCTCCATAGAGCAGTGACTTCAAAACGTTTTCCCACTTCCCGCAGACCTGTCTCTCCACATACCCTTCCCAACCTTCACTCTGACGTGTGCGCCCGCATCCCAGAGGAAACACAGAAATCATCACATGGGCTCATTTCAGCATCCTTCTGCCACATCCTGCAGCCCAAGTCTCCAGCACTCTTCTCCTGCCCTCCAGGTACAAAGGAGGGGGGAAGGCCTCCTCCCCAGGTGCCCTGCATCCCACCCTGCCCCCCTCAGGCACTTCCCACTGTAGTTATCCTCTGTCCTTTATAACCCTTTGCACTGTGCTCTTTCCATCAACATGCACACTTCTTTTTAAAACAAACAAACAATAAGCCCTGCCTTGGTCTCACACTGCCCTCAGCCATGGGCCTCTCTCCTTGACTCATCCAAGCACCTAAAAAGATCATAGCACTAACCATCAGCACCCCTGCACACAACCCTCTCTGACCCTTGCCAGTCATCTTATGGGACTGACTCACTATTGAATCGGTTCCTGCCGGAGTCACCAGATGCAGGGGCCAGTGCGCCGTCCTCGTTTTACTTGATCTCTCAAGTTCATCCTTTCCCAGTGATACGAAATTTCATCTTTGCTATAGACCAAATCTAGTCTGTCCATGGGTTTGTATTGGAAGGTGTTTCTTTTCCATTGATTGATTTGTCATTCACATAAACCAGCCCGGACTGATCACAGTATCACAATACTATATAGTATTAAAATGTGATTTTTTTTTTTTAGATTTTACATACTAAGCTTTATGTAGGAACTGAACATAAGAAAGAAAATAATATTAGCAGCCAACAGTTATTGAGCACTTACTGTGATGGCTGTCGTAAAATTTAATTGTCATAACAACATATGAAGAAGATAATTGTTATAATGTGATTTTTTATATCTAGGAAAACAAAATTGCCTCTGTAGAATTTTATTTATAAATTTTTGGTTCTTATTTGGTCTACCAAATTTTCATACTTTTTTGAGAACTGACTCCCCCTCCACATTCCCTTCAATTCACCTGATCACAGTGGAGGAAGCTAGACGTTAACAATGCAACTTCACTGCATGAGCTGGACAAGCAGGAAGTTTCACCTGAACTTGGCTGACAATCCCGTTTCCTGGGGGCCGGGACATTATGGTCTGTGTTTGACTGCTTCTTTATAACTGAGGAGCTGGAACAATATCGGGACTGCTGGTCACAGACTTTTTCCTCCATGTAGACTGAGAAACAGAAACCCACCATGTAGGAAAAGAGAAGTGAGGCAGATGTGCAGAAAGAAGAGAGACAGGGGAAGCAGAGTGTGTCCCCTTATGCTAAAAACTCATTCATCGTTTATCTGGAATTCTAATTTAACTGGATGGCCTGAATTTTACCTGGTGACTCTTGCCTTAAAGCATCTTGGCTGGGTCCTCGGGGGGGGCTCCCACACACCTGTTAAAACATCCCCTTGGATTAAGTTTGTTCACGTGAGGTTTTTTTCACTTGCAACCAAAGCCCTTATTCATTTTATTAAAGAAAAAAAGGTATTAATCAAGATAAATTGAGAAGATGTATAGTTTTCCAGAGAGTGAAAAGAGCTAAAGAAAACATAAAGCAAGACAGGTGGATATGAAACATTGGTGAGGGGGTGTGTGTGTGTGCATGTGTGTGTGTAAAATTACAGAGTGGCCAGGAAAGAAATCCCTGAAAAATTCTAAAGTTGATGAGGGACCTAGCCATGATGATATGAGAAGGAAGAGCACTCCAGATGGGGGTAAGAGCAAGTGCAAAGGCCCTGAGGCAGGAGCATGCCTGATATCTTCAAGGAACAGCTGGGATGCCAAGATGCCTGGAGCAGAGAGAGCAAGGGGAGAGGTAGGAAATTAGGTCATACAGCGCCTTCCCAGATCACAAAGGGGCCATACAGGTCAAAGAAGGACCTTGGCTTTTACTCTAAGTAATATGGGAAATCACTGGGGGGATTTAAGCAGAGAAATATGATGCTCTGACTTATATTTTAACAGAATCACTCTTGCTAATGTGTTCAGAATAGACTGTGGCTTGGGCAGGAATAGGACAGATGACAGAAACCTGTTAGCGGGGCTACAATCTGGGGAGATATGATGGTAGTTTGGATCAAGGTGGTACCAGTGAGGTCAATTCTGGCTACCCTCTGCAGGCCAACATGATTTGATGATGACCCAGATACAGAGTCTGAGAGAAAGAGTAGACACATAACATACTCACCCCAAGGTTTTGGCTTTTTCCAAAAGGAAAAATGGAGTTGCCTTTAACTGAGATGGGGAAGATGACAGGAGGTACTGGTTTGGGTAGGAGTGTGTGAAATTTCAGAAGCTCAGTTTGGGACATTTAAATTTGAGACGCTGATTAGAAATCCAAGCGGAGATGCCCAGGAGGCAGTTGGATATATGACTCTGGCATTCCACCTGGAGATTTGAAGAGATGGCTGAACAGGAATGTAAATTTAGGAATTGTCAGCATATAGATGGATCAAAACTAGATAAAACCACCCAGGTGTGGGCATGAAAAGAGAAAACCAAGGATGAAGCCCTGAGACACGCCGACAGGTAGAGGCTGGGGAACAAGGCAGAACCAGCAAAGAGACTGAGACACAGTAACAGGACAGAGAGGAGGGAATCCAAGAGAGTGTGGTGTCCTGAAGCGCAGGAAGAAAATGTATGCAAGAGGAGGAAGTGATGGGTGGTACCAATGATCTGATCTTTGGATTTATTTAGCAACATTGAGGCCACTAGTGATTTAAAAGTGCAGTTTCCTCTGCGTGGCAGGTGGTGGTGTACCAAGGGGGAGGTGTGTTGGGAGCAGACTCCCCACGTGCCAACAGTGAGGAGGAAGGTTTTCTGTAGGTAATTTAAATACAGTAATAAAACCAGCTCCACTGGTTGGGGGTGGGGGAGGTGAACAGATTCTCAAACTGGGTTTTAGGGAGATTGAAAGGAGAAAAACTGAAATGAGCAAGGATGTGAAAACACACTGCTTCGAGGAATTGTAAAGAGAAGAAGCAACTTGGGAAGTTGCTGGAAAGTGAGATCAAGAGATGTTTTACCTATTTCTTTATGTTTGAGATGAACAGATAGCAGCATGTTTGTATGCTGATGGAAACCATCCTGGAGAGAATGAGATGTGAGGATGCAGGAGAGAGAGGGAAGTACTGGGGCCATGCCCTCAAACGAACTGGAGGGGAGGCGACTAGTGCAGGTGCAGGACTGGGCTCAGCCAGGAGGCAGCCTGCTCTTCCCGAATAAGAGGACAGAGGGCAGCGTCGATGGGCACAGAGGCCAGCACAGGGGCAGACGTAGCAGTGGGACATCCTCTTTTTTGTCACTGTTGTTTTTTTTAACATCTTTATTGTGGTATGGTTCCTATACAGTAAAATACACGTATTTCAGATGTACACTTTGATGAATTTTGATAGATGTGTAACACCAGTGACACCACCTCCACAATCAAGATAGCTAACAGCTCCATCACTCCCCAAGGGGTGCAATTTTCAAACTCCCAATTTACCCCTTCCCACCCCCTTTACTCCTGGTAACCATAAGTTTGTTCTCTATGTCTGAGTCTGTTTCTGTTTTGTAGATAAATTTGTTTGTGTCCTTTTTTTTTTTTAGATTCCACATATAAGCAATATCATATGGCATTTTTCTTTCTCTTTTTGGTGGGACATCCTCTTTTGGTTGCTTCCATTTTCTCAGGTGAAATAGGAAACAATGGTGTGACAGATGGAGGAAGAAGTTTTGGAGGACTGAGGAGAGGAAAGAGTTTGGAATGGTCTTCCAGGAGAGGAGGCTGGTGACTGTGTTAGGTAGCGAGATAAGTGGGGGCACTGGGCAGACAAATGGAAGAGAGGGAGTGTGGTCCAGATGATGGCATTATACCCGCCTCCAGCATAAAGGGGCTTTACTTCTTATAAATGAGTGGCAAGAAACTGGTTAGAACCCCACAGCCACGACTGCACGGTAGCAGAAAGGAATTAACCAGATACAACCCAATGTTCGTTGTATTATAATTAACAATGAGGTTTAGGCCCCCTGCCATGGGTGTTTCTGTGTACACCATGGATAAGGACATGCGCAAAGGAGCCAAACGTGACTCAGCACTCCAGGGACAAGAGCTGTCAATCAATCAAGAGACCACCTCTAAGCGAGGGCATGAGAGAAAAGAGAGACAAGAACCGTGGCTTTTTCCTCCTTTGAATCAGCTCGTCTCCCATTCTTGGGGCTTACTTTTCCCTTCTTTTTAAATAAATCGTTTAAAACCTTTCGCTACACAACGAACCATGTCCTGACTGTAAACTTGTCTTCCATGTATGACAAGAATCGGGGTCTTTACCTTTTGGGGTAACAAGTGGACTAGAGACAGAGGGCTCATCTGAGTTGGGTTCTCACTACTTCACAGGGAGGCCTGTCAGCTGGAAGTGTCAGCGCTGAGTAGTGGGAGGCTGGACCTAACCCAGGTCGGGGCTCAGCCAGGGGAGGGGACAGGCATCTGAAGATGTGCACAGCGGGGTAATTATCACGGTTCGCTGTGGAACGTGTGCTGGGTATGGAGGGGGAGGACAGGAAGTGGGGTGAGAACAGAGAAGAGTCTGCAGGACCAACAGATCACAGGTCAGTGGGAGTGAAGGGCTGTTGAGTCAGGAAGCTAGAGGGAGAGAGAGGCAGGCAGGAGGTGATGGGGAGAATAAGACGTTCGGAGCTAAGATCATTCACCTTCATTTTGGAAAGAGGGGAAGTCATGGTTCAGGACAAAACTCTGAGGATGGCATTCTAGGTCCTCTGTGATGCTATCATAATCATACTAAAATGGGGCCATCGATCCTAATATCAATGCACCTCCCAATGTAAAGTTAAACTATTTTAGCCTAGGTTTAATGTTCAGCAATACTGTGGTAGCAGGATCTGTGAAATAGGTCACTGATGTATGGCTTATGAAGGGGACAAAACTGGAGAGGACAGGACGAGGTAGTTTGGTAGTGCGATGAATAGAAGGGTCATTTCTAGAGGCTCACGCCATCTCCACACCATAGCCACACAGCCCAAATCCACACAACATGCCCTAGTGCCTCAAAGTGTCCACACTGCCCACTCACTGTCCCCTCCTCCCATGTCCACCTCTCAGGCCTCAAACACAGCATGATCTGTCCCAGCCCCTGCCTTTGTCCTCTCTGGTCCTTCCTCCTGGATTGCTCTTCTCCCAATTTTCTCAGTCCTGATGCCCTCTCAGTTTTTAACCCTCTGATATGGCCCCTCTGATACTGAGGCCTTCCCTAGTCACCTTTGCTAAGATTGTCCTTGAGTCACTGCCCACCCTTTGTTACCTCCGTAGCACTTTATCACAGTTTGGAAGTGGTTGTCCTTTATGACTTTTATCCTACTGTCCCCACGAGACTCAGGGAGTTGTAGGAGATGTGTGTCCCATTGCTGCTATAACCCCTCTGCCTAGAACAATGCCTGCCACATACTAGGTGCTCAATAAATATTTCTGGAATGGATGAAGGAGCCCAGAAATATCTGTTCTTAAACTGTACTCATCCACTGGGTGTAAGAAGCACGTGTGCAGTGTCCTTCTTTTTATTTTTTTTTTAATTGAAGTATAGTCAGTTACAATGTGTCAGTTTCTGGTGTGCAGCACAGTGCCCCAGTCATGCATATGCATAACATATATTCGTTTCCATATTCTTTTTCATTAACGGTTATTACAAGATAGTGACTATAGTTCCCTGTGCGATACAAAAGGAATTTGTTTTTTTATCTATTTTTATATATAGTGGCTATTGTTTGCAAATCTCAAACTCCCAAATTTATCCCTCTTCCTTTTATTTTAAACTGAGTCTCTGAAAGATCCTGTGACCTGTTCACAGACACACAAAAGAAAGGATCAAAGATAGAAGCGGGGTTGAGACCCTGCGTCCGTCATTCTTGCCTCTCCCCAGGCGCCCTAGGTCAGCTGGCTCTGCCCCAGAGTTCCAGTCCTCGGGGCCACCTGGAACCTGCAGCTCTGTCTGTTCCGTAACTCTGGCTCCTCCTAAATGTAGCACCCAGACAGCGGGATGATGAAAGAGCTGAGAGGATAAGAAGTTCACTGGGCTGGGGCCCAAGTGGAAGGGGATGGACGGACGCTACTCACCTGAGTGCCCCACTGGAGCCGTAGTACCCCTCCTGGCTGTTGGGAGCACACCTGTGGGCTGACTTACTGTGACCGCT
Organism: Camelus ferus; assembly: GCF_009834535.1. NCBI lineage: Eukaryota > Metazoa > Chordata > Mammalia > Artiodactyla > Camelidae > Camelus > Camelus ferus. The sequence goes on from NC_045696.1 coordinate 109,722,995, forward strand.
GCAAAGAGCACAGAGGCTGGACTCTGGATCAGACCCAGGGGCACAGCTTTGACTGAAGAATTTATCTGCACAGGAGGAAACAGGAGGTCAGCTTTTGTAGCCTGTGTTGGCAAGAAAGACTCAGATTCTGTCCCTAAAATTGCCTGAGTGATATAAAGACACATTCAGGTATTTAATACCATATTATTAGAAACAAAAATCTTATGGAATAAAAAAAAAGTTGCAGCTGGAGCAAAGTAAAGGGGGACTGGCTGAAGCTGGGACAAGGGTCTGTGAACTCACAGAAGTCCTGGCACGGGGCAGTGGCGTGGAAGGGTGGACACAGATTTAACACTAAGAGAGAGGACAGAATTGGAAGTCCTGGCTGGCTGCACCTGTCCCGCGTGCTTCCTGACCTGTGCTGCCCTTGTCCTTCTCAAGGTCGGCCACCATGACTGAAAGGCCAGAAAGTGGCCGGAGAGGCCTAGCCACCAAGCCTTGTGCCCGGGGCACCGTGGTGAGGAAACCTTACAGGCGCCGCCCTCCTGGACCCCAAGCCCCCGGGCAACAGTCTCAACTCAAGTAACCACACCAGTGAATTCGTGTGTCTCCACTGTGCTCTGGGGAAAAGAACATGGTTCCAAGGCTACAGATAAAGGAACGCGGTGTAGACAGGGGAGTCAGATAAAGAATAAATAGGAATTACTCAAGTGAAGGGCGAAGGGACAAGCTTTCCAGACAGGGAGCAGCTTCTGCAAAGGCCTAGGGCGAGGGTTTCGGGGGAGTGGGGCAAACAGCACAGAGAGCTTAATGGAGGCCATTGGGCCTGGCCCACCCAGAGGCCCAGTGAGTGAGAGGAGTCCGGGTCCGGTTTTGCACCTTTGTGTACATCTGTTCTTTATCCATACAGAAATGGGAAGCCTCTGAAGGGCTTTAGACAAAGCTGGCCCAGGGGTCTAGCAGTGGGGTGAGCCGGGGAAGATTGGGGTGCAGGCAGCAGGCAGGAGTCCAGGGGATGTGAGGGCAGCTTGGACCAGAGCAGCACAAAGGGGAGGGGCCAGGTAGAGGGAGGAGAAGCTGGCATCACTGGCGATGGACGGGCGTGTGGAGGATGACAGCTTGGTTTCCAGCTATGCCTGTGGCTGGACTGTGGGGGTCTCCTCCAAGCTAGGTAGCCCTACGGAGATGACACATTCCGTTTTGTACAGGCTGAGCTTCATGTGCCTTTGCGCTATCCGACTACACAGTGTCAAGCAGGCAGCTCGATATATACAGGTCTGGAGGTCAAGGAGAGATCTGTGCTAGGGAGGAAAACTTGACAGTTATCAACTTACAGACACAACATTAATAATTGTGACAGCAGCAAACATTTATCTAGTGCTCGCTATGTGCCTAGCTTTGCATAGATAATATTTGTTTAGATGGTAATCAAGGCTAGAGGCATGGATGTGAGTGCTTGGGGGTTGGATTTAGAGTAAAGGAGAAGTTGCTTTAAGCAACTCAAATATTTATTAACCAGGTTGGGAAAGGGGGACTTTGTAGGGATAGGAGGAAAAGGGTAGCAGTGTGTTTTCACAAGAGCCAGAAGATTGTGGATTAAGGTGATTTGAAGAAGGAGAGGTCATGGAGGAACAGGTTGAGCAACACAGAGGTCCCCATGGCCTTGAGCAGACCTCTCTGTGTAGAATGATGCTGTGGAGCCCGAGGGCGGGGAGAGCAGCCGTGAGCAGGAGGTGAGTGGCTCAGACCGGGCTTCGAAGAGGTCTGGCCTTAAAGGGGAGGAGTAGGCTGGAGGGGAATGTTGGGAGCGGGAGGATTTTTACAGATCAAAGACACTGGATGCGTTTACATGTTGAAAGAAATTGTTGGCTCTATCAGAGGAAGAAGTAGCAGTCACCAAGGGTGAGGGTCTGGGGAGGGGCACAAGGCAGGGGCCCACACCAGGTGCTGGTGGGAGGGCTGGCTGGTTGTGGGGGGAGGCTGAGCAGATGCGGCCAGCAGAGCCCTCAAGCTTTGGCTGGTGGGGTGTTGACGGGAAACTTTTTGACTTTCAGTTGTCCCTTGCAGGTGCAGATGAGATCATCTGCTGAGAAAGGGTGGTAGGTGGGTGTGGGGTGGAGGTGTATGGACAGTTAGGATGTTAGGATAATTATTCAGAAGTGTGGGGTGTGGAGCAGAGAAACGGTGGGGGTGCTCCTGAGTTCCGGGGCCCCCTGAGGCCAGCAGCTGGAGCATTTCCATGGAACGAACTGCTCTGCGCTGTGACATCCTCCAGCTATGTTCAGCTGCTAAGTGCAGAGGGCTGAGATGGCAGTGATGGGGTTCATGCAGGGCTGGGATCTGTCAGATGGCTAAGGACATCAGGGGGGCAGGAGCCTGTTAAGTATTGGCAAGAGTGTTGCTGAAATGACTAACGTGAAAATTTAAGAGGAGGATGAAAATGAGAGATGAAGATTCACTGGTCTAAAGTTTTCAATTAAGAAAGCAGCCAATTCAGTTTACATGGGAAAACAACACAGGCACACACACCCCCCGCATGTGCACACCTACACCCCGCTCTTGCATTGCAACCCAGGCTCCTTCCCCGAGTCAGATGAAAGACACAAAGAGTAGGATATTTCCCTGAGATCTGCCCTTTGGGCCAAGCCACGCCCCTCAGAAGCAAGCGGGGGGGGGCAGGAGATGTGAAAGGGGAGTCTAGCTAAGGAGATGTGAAGCCGCCCACTTGTCTGTCCAGCCCTGGACCACACCACCCATTCATGCCGTTCCTTGATCTGAAGTTCTCCCCTATTCCGGCACAGGCCCCAGGGAGGGGCTGCCACCCCGCCGCCCAGAGCACACTCACCGAGTTTACAGGACCCAGTCTGGTTGTGTATGAAACCCATGGGGACGTGCCAGCCTGCAGAAGTGCCAACTGCGCCATGGCAGGACTTCTTCCCTTGCAGAGAGTTCCAGGTGAGGTCGGCATCTGACTTCTTGACCACGGCCACGACGTAGTAACCTTGCAACAGAGACATCAACGTGCAATTTCAAGTCCTCCAGGGCCCTCCAAAAATGTACCCCGGGGCCACTGCAGCTCTCCCCCACCTGCCGTTTGCCCAGGGGAGGGGGACAGCTCGAGGCCCTCGCCTTGCTTGAGCAGGAGATCCTCCCAGTATACATCACGGTTAGGTACTGGGCCAAACAGTCTGACTCTAATGCTCTCCAGGCATGTCTGCATACATACACTCACAAATATTTATCCACACACTTCGGACTTGTTCAATGGAATCCTCCTCTACATTCTTTTCTGCCAGTTGCCTTGTTCTTCCTCAATGATACGTTGTAGACAGCTTGTTGATTCCTTAGAAGTAGATGCAGCTATCTTATTCTATTTATTAGTTGAAGCTAAGTTACGTCCCTCTGTCTGGAAGTATGGTATTTTATAATCCCCTGCTGGTGAGCATTTATGTTGTGACCCACTTCCCCTATTACAAACCACTTCTCTAAACAAATCTTTGTACGTAGGAGTGTGCATCTGTTTGCATTATTTCTGTTGAACAGAAAGAGCTTTAATGACTTCTTAAAGTTGTCTTTGATTTTCTAGGTTTGCAATAATACCCGCATCTATGACTCCCCTACCCCCGTGAGGCCTCCACATGGCCCCGGGCAAGCCAGGGGCAGGCTCCTGCCCGCCGTGCTGACCTCCGTGCAGAGACGGGTGGCAGCACGTGCCGGGGAGCACCCTGGGGGCTCAGCAGGGGCACAGGGTTTCCAGTCACGTGGCCTCTGCTCAAGCCCAGGTGCCGCCACTTCCCGGCTGTGTGGCCCTGGGCAAGTCCCACAGTCCCTGAGCCTCACTTTCCCATCTATGTGACACGGACAACGATGCCACATGCCAGAGGATGCTGAGCAGAGTGAGCAGGAACGTGCAAGCAGGAGTCCTCTGTCGACTGTGGAGGACCTGAGAATTAGTAATTATTATCACACAGCTCACCACAGACTTAGCTCCTCACAATGAACTCGGTGGCAGGGTCTTCTTTTATTTCACATCTCTAGTAACTTTTGTTTATTTGTAAAGCTTTCCTCATCCTCTCCCGGACAACAGGCCTTTACCTTTAAGCCACAGTGTCACTGATTCTGACTCACCTTCCGTGGGTGTGTTTACACACTTAGATCCAAACTGCTCTTTGCCATCATGAGACACTAAAAAGAAAAAGAAAAACAACTGAGGTACAGGGCATTAAACGCTCACATTACTCAAGCCAGAGTCATAATTCTCAATCTCAATAGGATTAAAATGAGGAGAAACGCTCACTCAGCAGTTTGTCATTGGCCGCCAACAAGCCAAGATTCTGCAGGCCTACTTTACCTCCTCCCCATGATCTTTGTTATTTGAACATTAGGTTCCATCCCAGAATCTGCTCAACACTCGGGGAGCTACAGACAAGGAAAATGGGATGTTCGTTGAAGGGGTTGAGGGGGAGAGCAGAAGCCACTGACGGCCTTGCCAGAGGTCCTGTCGCATTTGCTGTTTGGTTCTAGTCATCCTGACACTCTTCCCTTCAGAGCTCTGGGCTGGGAGGCAATCGTTAGAGTCTTGCTGTGTTGGAGGGGAGGGATCCAGCCCACGCGGTCAGAAAGACCTGGATGCAGCCTTTATTCTACCTGAGACACATCACTCAACTTCCCCCAAGCCTTAGTTTTCACACCTGTAAAATGGGGATCCCACTATGTTCACTACGTTCAACTTCACAAAGTTGTTTTGCTTTGAAGGACAAAGCGTGGTTTCTCCCTCACTGCCAAGCAGATGGGGGGTTCAACAAATGATACTGGTGAAATGCTTTTTCTGGAGGGGGGGGCTTTATTTCTCCAGGTGGATGGATCCCCACTAAAGACCAGGACCTTGTGGCCCCATGCTTCAGTGTCCCAGTGCAGCTGAGTGAGTTAATTTGGGATTAGCAAATTTGGCAAAAGGATCTAGGCACCTGTGGCTCATAGGGTGGTTTCCACTGTCTCACCTGTGACAGAATGTGTTTTCTTCTGCCCTCAGCCAGGGGGCCAGCCAGCAGGTCTGTCCTCCTGAACTGATGGGCCCTCTAACTCAAGGACAATTTGCCGAGCCCTGTGGCCAGCTCTATGCCACGCCCTCCAGCATCACCTTTTCAGTAATAAAGGTGTTATTCTGATTTATTTCTGCCTAACTCCTGCCTCTATATCTTAATTGGTTCTGACTCTGGGGAAGTTAGATGTAATCTACTAGCTCCCTTTGCTCCAACAATAGTTACTGTTATCTCAACACTGAACTAAATCATTTCCTCATCTTTCCATGTCCACGTAGCCCAGAGGGAAGAAAACACAGAGACCCTTCCCCCGACGTACGGTAGTTCTCTGCCAGGACAGGCACCAGACCACACTTGCCCGCGATGTAGACAAAGCCTCCATCCAAGGTCATGGCATCAGCTTCTCCTTTCTGAAGTTAAGAAATAAATCAACAGCACAACAGTGAGGCTGTTACGCTGTCTCACCCTCAGAGGTTTCCACCTCGTTGGCTTCCTGTCCCATGTCCTTTGATAAACCAGATGGTGGATTACCCTAAGCTTGTACCACATAAACACAGGGTTTAGAAACCTGGTCACGCCTTTAGCCTGTTCACCCAGGAGCAAACACCCAACCCAGGTCATGCTCCCTGGATGTCTCTGTGTCCTCTCATGGGACCCATTCTGAGTACCGGGCACGCTCGCTCCGCACTTTCTTTGTGACCATTGCCACTCACTCCACAATCCACATGGTCTGACTCAGGGTATGTATTTAATCTGTTTCTATGCAACACGTTTTCTTCTATATGGCAGAGTTTAATTCTGTTCCTATAACCCCATTAGCACACTACTCAAATAATTCATTAAAATTAACATATAATTTTAATCAATAAACTTTTCCAACAGCTTAACAAAATATGTGTACCTACGGTCACAGATGAGGTGATCAAGAAGAAAACACACAGACACACTCTCTGCTCTTCACCTGTTCACTGCCCTTCCAGAAAACTGTCTTAAAACAGTAGTCATGGTAATAAAATAAAATAAAATAAAATAAAATAAAATAAAATAAAATACAGTAGTAACTATAGAAGCAAAAACTTACCAAGCCCTTACTGTGTACCAGGTCCTTTTCTAAACACTTTAGTGATTACAGTGATTACAGGTGTATTCCTCACAAAACCCAGCAAGGTAGGCACTATAATTCTCCCCCTTTCAGACATTAGTAAACTGAAGCAGAGAGAGGTTAAGTAATTTGTCCAATAGACAGCCACTAAGACTTAAACTTAGGTAGTTTAATTCCTTAGCTTCTGCCCATAATCACAATGTAGCAGCCTCCGGGATCTGACTGCTCCAAAGGACACATCCCTAAATACAATTCTATGTACGTTTTTTTTCCACCCATAAAATGAGTGAAAAATCTGCCTCATAGGCTGATCATGAGGATTAAAAGAGTTAATACAAGTTAAGAGTTCATACACATGCGTGGCACTTAAAGTAACTCCAGATATATTGACTGTCATTAATATTAAAGGTACACTCAGAAATATTGATGGATATAAGGCAAAAATCTTCAACCCCATATTATCTATAATGGCAAAGGATTTGGAAATAATTCAAATGCAGATATTTAGAAATTGGCTAAGTAAGTTGAGGCAGAAATACTTGGTGGACTATTATGCAGCCATTAAAAACATATTTTAAATGAATGCTTCATTAGCTAAGAAGTGCACCAGCTGTGCTCAAGAATTGAAACAATAATAATTGCTAACATTCACTGACTTTTTATTATAGGCCAGGCAATGTTACAAGCATTCAAATTTATTTAATTCTGATAATTGACAAATTTAGGAGACTGTATACATTGCAAGATCTTAATATTATGAGTTGGTCCCAGGAAGGTTTACCAAAATTATGAACTTCTTAAGAAAAACTGTAGTGTCTCCTAAGTTTGTCAGTTTTTCAGCCTTTTATTTATAAATTTATTTTTTTCTAATCTCAAAAATATTGTCTGCTCATAGAGAAATGGACAGTTAATAACCAATGCCATACCATAAGTCAGAAATTATGTGGTGCTAATTTTTGAGTGATGAAATTGTGAGTATTATTTATTTTTCATTTCTCTTCCAGAGTGTAAGATCTTTATCACCAGAAAAAAAAAAAAAAAAAACTTACTTGCCCAGAGGACTGAAAAGATTGATTTGCTTTCACAATCCACAGGGGCCCTGACTACCCCACTTCCAAGGCAAGACCCTCAGAGCTCCCTGGACTGCAGAGCTGAGCTCTTTTTTTTTATGTGGAGGGGTGGATTTAGGTTTATTTATTTATGTATTTTTTTAATCGAGGTACTGGGGACTGAACCTAGAACCTTGTGCACACTAAGCATGTGCTCTGCCACTGAGCTATACCCTCCCGCCTGCAGAGCTGAACTCTTAAGGAGTCTGGGTCCTGGGCTGCTCTGTACTTTCAAGCTGGAGGGACCTGTGGGTACAGCGGGGAGGGGAGCTTTGGAGAGTTGGGGGCAGCACATAATAGGTACGTCTCATGCTCAAGGCTGATGGGGAGACACTCAGGAAGGGAGCCTTCAACCTGACTCAGCAGAAGCGCCGTGTGCCCGGGTGTCCAAGCCCAGCTGCGAAAGCCCGGCCCTGCCTACCACGATGGCGGCAATGCAGTCCTCAGTGGTCTCCTCCACTGTGCACCTCAAGATGCCACCGCTCAGGGCGCTCCACTCGTCACACTTGGCCTTCTCGTGCTGGCTCACTGCGCACCACATCACCCTCTGGGGGTCTTCTGCACCTAGAAATGGTGGAGAAGAGCCAGAGATCCAAAGGAAGCCCCGAGATGGGACTAGGAGGTTAGCGCCCCTGGCTTCAGAGTGGCTGTCCCATGGGCCCTCGCTGACAGGCTTGGCATGTCTTGTGCCCATGTTGCAGCTCATTCCCACTCATCACCTCCCAGGAGACATGAGGAAATTGGTTCCCAGAAAAAGCAGTGAAGACAGAGCAACAGCCCCCCTCCGTACCTCCCCAAATCAGACATCAGCTCCCCGGGGGGAGGCTTCTCTGAGCCCCAGCCCAGCGCAGGGCCTTCTGGGGTTTTCTCTCACAGGACAGGGTTCTCCCATCCAGAGAGTGTCCCCCAGTCAGAAGTCAGTGCCATCTGTTCTGGGTGAGCCTGCTTGCTCTCCCCCTCACCCAGTCTTTGCTCTCCAAGTATGCACACGTTTAACCCAGAGGTTTGGGTAGATGTTCAGTAACTACTGGCTAACTAAATAAAGGGGGGAAAAATAAGGAAGGAAGAAATGAACCATGAACCATTGGGATCCAAAGGAAAGTAGGAGCTGGATTAGAACCTGAAATTCTAGCTCTGCTCCTGACCTTGGCAGAGGCCGTGTTCCCGTTTCAGTTTAGGATGGCCTGTTTTCCCCAGCAAACAGACCTACTGCCAGGTGGGACAACCCTGGTTAATCCAAAGGCGCCAGGACCATCATGACCTCAAGTTGCCTGTAATCTGTGGGTCTTCCAAACCCGTTTTGATCCCATTATTGAGACCTCTTCCCAGCTCAGCAGAAAAGCCCCACAGGAGCCCAGCACAGTTGGTAGCACCCTCGGGCCCCTCCAGCGAGGCTTGCAGACACCGGGAAAGCCCCCTGGGCCCCCACCCTGCCCCTGCCAAGCTCTCCAGGTCCCTCCCAGGACCTTACCCACCTCTCCTTAGACGCTCAATGGCAGCAACATACTCATATCCCAGGTACAGCTTGGTGTCCATCTTAGGTGGGACTCTTAACAACCCCTGGGTGGCGTCTGTGAACAGCAGGTCCTTTCCATGAGGAGAGTGGAAGAGCTGGAATCCTGTTGTCTTGTCTTTTCCAAAATGTTCCTGTTCAAAGGATAAAAGAAACGGTGACAGGAGGAGGCTGGTATAGAGAGGTAAAGGGCAGACAAACGCCAAAGCAGACAAGGAAAACAGAAAGGGAGGGAAATACGAGCGCTGAGAGTGAAGGCCGTGACCGAGGCCCTCCGCAGCCCCTGTGGCTCACGAGGTTCCCGAGTCTTCTCCAGGGAACGCTTGACTCAGATCCCAGCTTGTCCACCTTGGGCAGCCTCAGGGAAACTGCCAGGGGTTGCCCCCCAGGGCTGCACAAAGGGTGATGGGCCCCATGGGCCAGGCAGCTGTCCCTCTCCTGTGCCGCTTTCCCATGGGGCAGTCAGTGACGGCAGCCTCACCGCTGGCCGCCTGATTTTGCCCCAGGTGGCTCCAGCAGGCTTCATCCTGAAGCAGCTGGTGATCCAGGACCTTTAAGCCTGGAGGTCAGGAGTTTGCCACCCTAGGCCTGCCACTGAAGGACTTCAAGCAGTTCCTTCCCCTTTCTGACCCCCCCAAAAACGAAGGGCTCTTGGCTTATAACTCCTGCCACCTGGCCCAAACCCATTCCTGACTGTACCTCCCCATAGCACCCATCCACACGCTTTTTGCAATGTCTGTCTGCTCTTTGCTTTTGCAGGGGCTCAGCACGAAATGTCACCTGCTACGTTCTCTGGCATACCCCCACACTTCCTTGGGGTGCACACATCTTACTCTCTGGGCCCAGGAACCTTCCCAGAGACAGTCTGCAAATCAGTCCCTCTGTCCTTTTCAAAGGACACAATCCACGCCCCCAAGGTTGTGCCCTCTGGGGATGATTTGTGCGCACAATGTGCTCGTTGTACATTCCGTGAGGGGCCCAAGGGCAGGTCTTTTTGTCTAGTCCATCTCTGAACGTCCAGTGCTGAGCAGAGGGCACTGACAGAGACGGGGTGGTGACAGATGGGGGCTGGCTGTGAGAGAGGGCAGCCAGCGCAGGACAGAGAATGCTCACGGCCGCTGAGGTGCCCTGTCAATGGGATTGGCGGAACAGCTCCTGGAGGAAGGACATCTGTGCTGCATCCTGAGGGCCCCTTTAGGACTGAGAAGAATAAAATGGGGCAACAAGGGGCTTCTGTCAAGTCTTTGGGCCACCATGTGGATGACGCCAAACAAGGGAAGTTTCGTGGCCACTGCAGCCTTTCCTGCATCCAGACTGAGTGCTTGTTGGTGAAGTGGAGGACTTGTGGCCTGGGTCCTGCTGTGTCCAACACCCAGGACTTCCAGAAGGCTAGAAGGAATGAAGGGAAGTGCCCCAAATCCAAGCAGGGGCCCCTGAGCAGGAGGAGCGGGCAATGGGTGGGTTACCTGGGCCTGGTTGAGAAGCTCCCAGATCAAGTCCTCCTTGCCACCCACACTGCGGGCCACGACAGCGTGGGAAGGGACCCGCACCAGGTGGCACTCCTTGTATTCGTCCACAGGCTTCCGGGTGTTGTCCCTGCAGAGCAGCTCATACTGGTCCCTGTCAGCCTTGTTAGCCAGGTTCTCTGGGGGACTGGAAGCCCAGATGAGCCAGCTGCAGGCAGAGCCACAAGCCCTGGTCCCTGCTCCTCCCCGAATCACAAACTATTTGGGGATTTGCTGAAATAACTTTCTGGGCCCAAGATGGAGCCACTCCTGCCTGGGATGACACGTCAGCCACCCGAAACTTAGATGACTTCCACGTGCCTGTAAGTGCTCCACTTGGCCAGAAGCGCAGCCCCGTCGGTCAGCCAGTTCCCCAATGCCAGGTCACCCCTGGCATCTATCCTTCCTTCCTTCCTCTCACGCCCTGCAAAGTGGGTTCTGTGGCCCTGTTAGGTAGTTAGATAAGTGGGGGCACTGGGCAGATAAGTGGAGGAGAAGGCAGATGGTCCAGAAGATGGCATTACGCCCGCCTCCAGCATAAAGGGGCTTTACTTCTTCTAAATGAGCACCAGCAAGAAACCGGTTAGAACCCAACAGCCACAACTGCTCATTAGCGGACACAACCCAGTGCTCATTTTAATATAATGCTATTGTGGCGTAGGCTCCCGCCTCATAGGATTTTCTGTGTGCATCATGGGTAAGGACATGCACAAAGGGGACAAACATGACTGCACGTTCCAGGGGCAAGAGCTGTCAATCAATCAAGAGACCACCTCTAAGTGAGCGTATAAGACAGGAGACCAAAGACCCCTGCCATCTGCCCTTGGATCAGCCCACCTCCTATTCTTGGAGCTGTACTTTCTCTTTGCTAATAAATCCTTTAAAATCCTTTGCTACACAATGCACCGTCTCCTGTCTGTAATCTTATCTTTCAGTTATGACAAGAACTGGGGTCTTTTCTTTTTCCCTTTTGGGGTAACAGCCCCACCACCAACACTCCTTCTCACCCCTAAAGCCCAGTGGATAGTCTCTCGTAAACGTCTCCTAAAAGGCAGTAAGGGATCTGTTAGAATAGTGGACACGTGACTTTCTGCAAAGGGAAATCGGGATGGTCTGGGACAATTGGTTGTTTTCAGAAAGCGAGGATGTTTTCAATGCTTGGGGGGGGAGTGTTGGAAGACTCTGTCCACTGGCATCACTGGGCTGCCTTGAGCAGCCCGAGGGAATGACAGTGGCAATTATTTGGAACAGTTGATTCTGGGAGACGAAACCCATAGATGACCTCACTAATTAAAATCCCTGATAATAAGACATACATCAAGTGCCAAAATGGTAACAAACCAGGTCAGTGTGTAATAATGAGGGACAGTGAATTGTGAATGGCTGAACCGGGAACAAAGGACGCTCCGTTTCTATTTCATGTCAGGGAAAGACACCAGGCTGGGGGGAACGCAGCCCATGGAAAAGGTAAGGATTCAGAATTCTCCTTGAGGTAGCAGACGCTGATTTTAAAAGTGAACCTAAAATAGAATACACATCCTTTTTTTTTTAAACATCTTAAATGATAAAAGTGTGTTCTGCATCTGATAGAAATTTAATTGGTTATAAAATCCAGAATCCGTAACCAAATATTCCTTAAATACTATTTAGTTTCTGATAAATTGCCCAGAACACTAGAAAGTTTTTTTTTTTTTTAAATATAGAAATGAAGAAATACATTTTTGTCTATGGTAGTAAAGCTTTTGCAACAGATTTCATTGTAGTTGTGCTAATAAGTTCTGAAATCATTATAATTATTTGCTTAAGGGGATTAAAGCATTTAGGAGCTGTTTATAATGAAGCATTCAGGAGAATGTGATTAGATCTGAAATTGGTGTTTCAGTAACTAAGAATTTGATTATGAAAACTGGTGGTGAGTAATGTTTAAATGTTCACAAAATTTGTTTAGTAGATTTACAGACTGAACAAACTGAGCACTAAACAAAGTACGAATAACAGAAACGCTTTTTAGACAGAAACTCTCCTATTTCATTAAAGATCTTGCCATCACCATCTCTAGACATAAGGAAACTCTGGGGAGAGAACCAGGTCCCCTGGCCGGGGCGTGGCGCACAGCCCTTACCGAACACAGTCATGTGCCTCACGAAGCTCACGTCCCCCGCACCGTCCTGCAGACACCTGAGGGACAGGACAGCTGTAGTCAGGCCACTGCCCACAACACAGCCTCACCCCTCCCCTCGTAGCCCCCCACGGAGGCTCTGCCCTGGCCACCGGCACAAAGGACTTCGCCCACAGTTTCCCGCGCTTCCGTCTGTCCTCACAGAGGCGATGGCCCTGTCTGAAGGGTCTTTGAAACCCCAGAGCCAAGCCCAGGTCTGAAGCAGGCAGGAGCCCCATAAGGCACATCCCAGGCTACTCTGGGGAGGGACGGTGTCAAAGAGGGACCTCACCTCCCTCTTCAAAGGCAGCCTAAAGCAACAGATTTTTTTTTTAAATTGAAGTATGCTTGATTCACAATGTTGTGTTAGTTTCAGGTGTACAGCAAAGTGATTCAGTTATACCTACACACACATATATTGTTTTTCAGATACTTTTCCGTTATAGGTTATTACAAGATACTGAATATAGTTCCCTGTGCTACACAGTAGGTCCTTGTTGTTTATCTATTCAGATTTTTAAAACATAAAGATTTAAAGTCTTTTACATAGAGGACAACCACTCTAGATAGCCTTGGACTCCTGGCCAGCTTTGCTGTGGCTCGGAGCGGGAGCTATTTCTCTTACAATGTGTGGACTATAAAGAGGTGCCTGCTTGTAGGGGGCTTAGAGGAAGAGGGGGAAGGGGGGAAACCCTGACACCGGGAGATGTTCAGGGAGAAAAAAGGGCCGGGGGAGGTCCTGGCCTTTGGCCGGGCCAGGAACCCAAGCCTGTGTTGGTGGAACCAAGGACCTCCCTGGCCCAGACCCTGGACTCTGGGGAAACAAGGGGGCTCCCCAACACAAGGCTGCTCCTTAGGCTGGTCAGGAGTGAGGGCAGGCTGTGGGAGGCACTCAGGACCCTGGGCTTCACGGTGATGCTCTAGTGTCTAGGGCAGGCCCTGTTCACTCCCTGGCCTTAGTTTCCCCACCATCAAGTGAGGAGGAGGAGCAAGGGGTCCCACTCACCTGAAGGCACCTGAGTAGCCAAAGTACGGTTCGTCGGAGTTGCAGGCGCACTTGTCCGTCCCTTTCCCCGCACAAAGTTGACACAGCTTGGGGAAAGCTGTCTGATTCATACAGGGCATGCAGCTGGCCTCGAAGAAATTGGACATTGCTGCTCAACACAGAGACAGAAGGACCTCAGGGCGTGAGCCGGCATGGCCCCTGGGGGCCTCTGGGTGTGTGTGTGCACGTGTGCGTGAGCGGCCCTGTGTGAGAGCCCAGGAGTCTGCACATGCCGCAGGACTGTCCTGGGGAAGCCACTGTGTAGTGGCGGTGGACAGTGCCTGGGCCCGAGGGCACAGGTGGCCCAGGTCCCTGTGGGTTCGGGCATCGCAGTCACCATGGGCCAAGGGCTCTAGCCCACGAGGTGTTTCCCAGCCTGTCCACTGCAGGACCCGAGAACTGCGAACTACACTGAACCAAGCTGCCATCCCAGCCACCCACCTGGTCAAATCAGCAATACGGAGGCCCTGGGGCGGGGGGGGCGGGGGCAGACAGAACTTTAAACTCGCAGGAACCCCCAGTAGCCCCAGTCTCAGGACAGGGTCTCACCCACCCCTCTGCTCTTCCGATCCGGGGCCTGCGTGGCTCACGGGATCCTTCTTCTAGAATTTATGGGCAGGGGTTGGGAGATAGCTTACCTGGTGGGGGTGAGGGGCTGCCAACAGCCGCCTCATGACCACCCAGACAGATGTCCAGCAATGTCTGATACTGGAGCCAAGCGGGACCCCCAAGAAAGGGCAAACCTGGCCAGAGCTGTGGCCAGGCTGCAGCACCCCCTAACCCCAGCAGCCCCTAACCCAGGAGAAACATGGATGCAGCAAGGCTGGCAGGGCTCAGAAAGACACGCTTTTGCAGAGTGCAGAAAAGTTGGCTGTCAACTTTCAGGGGCTGAAAAGGCACCCCAGGCTCACCTTGGCTCATCATAACGGAACAAGAGACTGGAGTACACAAAAAGCATAGCTCTGTCTGCTCATCCCCTCTCGCCTTCATTCCAAGCCCCCACCCAGGGCACCGAGGCCCAACTGCGGGCGGCGCGGCGCTCATCCCTAGTGAGCTTTCCTGGGCAGCTGGAAAGGAGTTTCCCCTCTGCGTCGCCACGATTGCCCTGGTCAAGCCAAACTGGGATTACTGTGAATGGGGGGTTGTCAGGTGCCTAGAGACAGGGGCATCTCTGCTGAGAGAAGGAAAAACACAGCTGGCAGTCCCCGAGGGTCACGGGTGCAGCAGACCCAGCCAGGAGCACGTTTACAGCAGGCTGTCCTCACCCCATGTTGGAGCTTATGAAAGGTGTACACCTGACGGTGATGGTAAGGCTCCAGTACAATCCATGTGGGCAACTGGAGTAGGAGACAGAAGGCACCCCGCCCGGCCAGCTTACCTGCTTCCAGGGAGTCAGAGGGAGATCCCCTAATGAGGGTGTTCCACCCAGCAGACCATCCCAGGCCCGTGTGGCAGGTCTTCCTGCCTTGCAGCTGGCCCAGCTGGAGGTTGCTGCCCTTCTTCACCACAGCTACGACATAATGGTGGGTCTGTGGATCTGCAAAGGAGCAGAGAAAGAAGGACCAAAGGAAGAGGCCACATCATTGCACCGACTGTGTGTACAATGAGGAATTTGGGGAGATACTAGGACCTGCAACATCTCCTGGTAAGTGGGCATAAAAGGAAAGGGAATGGCCTTTACTCGACAGGAGAAAGAAAACTGTTCCTTTTTAAGGCAATAAACTTTAATCCTTTTTCACATCAGTCATTACAGAGCCTGCAGCTCCTGGTCATTCTGCTGTTACTGTTTCTCCCCAAGGACTTTTCTCCCTTCTCTGCTTCTCTATCTGCAGCCCAGACACGAAGGTGAAGGTACCTGGGCCACCCCCAGGATTCTGCCAGGGCCCTGCAAGTTGGGCTCAGCTGGAAGCAGGGTATGCTCACACACACTGGTGACACTCATGGACAAGTATGGCAGGAGGCAAAACCCCATTCTTTGACTCTCCAAAACCTCTCCTCGCAACATTCACAGGCCGATGTTCTACGGCACCTGAGGGGCACTTGGCACAGGGAAGAGGCTGTCGGGCCTGTGTGTCTCTGAAGACGGGCCTCCCATTGGTGCAACTCCACTGGGTGGGTGGTGGACTCTGGAGAGTGCGTCCGCCTCTCAATCAGCAGCACCAGCGGCTTTCCCATCAGGATGTATAATGTTCACAGCTTCCCAGGGAGAACCAAGATCCCAGCCTCCATGGGTCAGCGGAGGGGACAGCCTCTCACGTTCCAGAGAGCTCCAGCAACTTTGTTCCCTGCAAGTATAATGCTGACAAAGCCCCTGCCTCCACCCGTGGCTGCTGTGTCAGAACAGAGACCTGGGTCCCCACGGAGGACGCACCATCTTTTGACCCATAGAATTCTGCCACAATGGGCTTCAGGTTATAGGTGGCCAGGCCTTCCTGAATCAGCAAACTGCCTTCGACGGTCACAGCATCTGCCTGTTTTGCCTGAAAGAGAAGAGACCAGACATGAATGTAGCCCCTCACCTAACCCTCTGCTGGGGACACTTGCCACATAGATACCTGCATGGCTCAGACCTCCTCCGCCTCCCTCGTGTAGGCTCGAAAGCCTTCTCAGTGAGCCTTTCCCCAACCACGCTCTTTAAGCTACCACCTTGCAAATGCTGGAAGCCTTCTGTTTTTCTCCTGAGCCTTTATCAACCACCTGACAAACCTTTTTCGTTTATTGCTTGTTCTCCCCTTTGGAATGCAAGCTCTGCCAAGGCGGGGATATTACTGCTGTGTGGGTTTAGCCTCTTGAATCCTAGCAGCTACTGCAAGTAGATGTTCAATAAATGCCTCTGGATAAGTGAGTGAATGAACTATAGAATATTTCCATCCATAAGAAGTCATGTTTTGCACTCTTGAATCTGGATTCCCTCTCCAAGGATCTGTCAGCTAAGGTTTCCTTCCTTCCTGTGAGAAGCAGTAAACTCACAGCCTCTTCTAAAAAATGAGGGTGGATCATTTCCCTCACCATCACGGAAAACTTTTGTTTGTTTGTTTCTTGCAGCTAGAAGTTTGTACCTCCTAATCTCCTTCACCTATTTCTTTCTTCCTCCTATCTGCCTCCCCTCTGGCAACCACCTGTTTGTTCTCTGTATCTATGACTCTGTTTCTGTTCTGTTCTATTTGTTCATTTGTTTTGTTTTTTAGATCCCACATATCAGTGAAATCATACAGTATTTGTCTTTCTCTGTCTGAGTTATTTCACTTAGCATAATACCTTCAAGGTTTGTCATTGTTGTCACAAATGGCAAGATTTCATTTTTATGGCTGAGTAATATTCTGTTGTATATATACACCATTGCTCCTTTATTCATTCATACTGATGGCCACTTAGGTTGCTTCCATATCTTGACTATTGTAAATAATGCTTTTTATTCATGTATTAACTGACATTTAAAGTAATTTAGCTTTTTATAAATTTAATATTGTTTCTATATATTTGCTTCTCTTTTCCCATCCCATTTTTTCTTATGCATATTTTACAATAGTTATTCATATATGTGTATGTATGTATATAAAGTTAGTACCCTATTAGATGCATATATCAGAAACCAACTTAAGAAAAGGAGGGATTTAGTATAAAGGTAAAAGGACAAGAAGACCACAAGGCCTCGTGAGCACCATCAAGGTCAGAAGCAACAAGAATTGACATGGGTTTCAGTCCATCCCCAGGGGCTCTGGCTCTGGTTCTCACTCTACCCTGCTTTATATACATCTTCCCTCCTGACTATGTCTTCCTCCAGTTCCACTATCAGATGCAAAGACAACAGTCTTACAGAGGCTGCTTAACCAGCTCCCACAGTTGCATAAGGTCAGATTCCTGTAACAAATCAATTCTCTCCATACATGTGCACACATACATGTACATATTGGAATGAATTAGAGAAAAATACTTAAATCAAAGTTTGTATGCCTCTTTATGACCTTTACTGAATACTTCCAAAGTGTCTCCCAGAAATGATGTCGAAATTTCTAACTTACAGTGCCAAGAGAAATTCATACCAATTTTATCCAAAACTACCAGAAAGAAACACTATCATTTAAGAAATATTATTACATAACTAATTATAAACTGTGACTTTAAGGATGGATTAATTTGCATCTCTTCGATTATTAAAAAGGATGAACATTTTTCCTTCCTTGTTTATATCATCTATTAGTTGCAATTTCTGTGAGTAGTTTGTTTATAGCTTGTTATTCTTATAAATTTAAACATCTTTATATAGCTTTTACACTATGCTGTTTTGTCATAGCTGATGTGTATATATTTTTCTGTATGCTTAGGGCTTTAAAAATTTTTTTTTTCAGAGATTTAAAATTTTTCCATCTCCAAAGTTGCCTAATTTTGTGATTTATCTTGTTATATCCATCTATATTAGTAAACTTGAGTCAAACTAGGAATTCATTTTGGTAAATGGATTAAAAATCTCACTTGATTTTATTTCTAAATGGCTACCTTGTCCAACTAAAAAATCCTTTCTCAACCATTGGTTTAGAAAGATTGCCTTATCTTACATACCTGTCTAAATCCACATGTCTTACATAAAATTAAACCTCAGGCTCAAGGGCCCTAAGGTTGGACATTTATCATAGTCTCCATCTACATCATATCTTGTAGATAATTAGAGAGATGGACGGATTTCCAAACATCCAAGACATCTAAGTTTGCTCCATCTGTCCAAGGACGCTGTTCTTTGTAACATTTATTTGAATACGTTATGAGAGGAGGTGTATAAGTCAGTGGTAGAGTGTGTGCTTAGCATGCATGAGGTCCCGAGTTCAATACCCAGTACCTCCATTAAAATCAATCATTCAATCAATCAGTATGTTATAGTTCCAGGCAGGCCTCAGTCACTCCCCTGGCAATTTTATTTTTCATACTATTTTATATTCTCATCCATGCATTTTCTTAAGAATTTAAAAACTATTTTAATAACTTTTAAAATTATAATATATTTTTGATGAAAATTATGTTAATTTTAGGAATTAACTTTGGAAGACTATGCAAATATATGATGTTTAGTCTTCCTATCTAGGAATATGGCATATGTTTTAATTTGTTAATAAATATTTTTCACTTGCCCCAGACTTTTGTTTTATATTCATGACAATCTTGCAGATCTCTCATGTGATTTTTTTTTCCTGAAACATTTTCCTGTATATCATTTTTAATGTAAATGAGATCACAATTTGGGGCTATTTTTGTCCAACTAGTGATTGTTCATATACGAAAATAACATTAATTGTGATATATTTATCCTTTACCAAACTAATTTTTTCACTAATAAACATCTCTCTTGATTCCACTGTACTTTCTAAGCATGAAATTGTCTGGAAAATATTGGTATTTTGTTTGTTTCCGACTCATAGGCATTTTATATCTTACTGCATTACTGGGAAATTCCAAAAACAGTATTAAGTAATAATAGTGATACTAGAGCTTCTTGTTTGTTTCTCAGTATTTGTAGATTTCCCTTCCAGTGCAGGTCTGGCTCTGCTTTACCATGGGCATTTTCACTGAGTCCTCCTCTACCAGTTGTTTAATTATTATTATTGTTGTTTTCACTACTAATGAATGTTGAACACCTATGTTTTTGTCTACACCCGCTCTCTGTACTTTCAGGTCTCTAGCTTATTTCTTTCTCCTCTAAAGCACGGTCTAGTTCCTGTGGGGAGAAAATTGTTCTGAAGCCATAAACAATAACATGTGCAGAAAAAGAAGAAAGTATTGATTTCCTTCCATTCTCTCTAGGCAGCAGTGACTTACCTCAATGGCCCTGAGGCAGGCAAGGTAAGAGTCTCTCTTTATACAGGTGATATGAGCACCTTCCAATGGAATGAGTTTGCTCGTAACACCACGGAAATGGGAGCACTTCTCGGACTCAGAACTTGAGACAACGCACCATCTCACAGTTTTCTCAAAAACAGCCAAACACAGCCCTGGGGGAGAGAGGGCAGGAGTGTAAGGGACCCACCGCACCCACCTTTCTCTGCTGGAAGAAGAAGTTAAAGACAAGGTCCAGGGTTGGCTGAGAGGGGTAGACAAAAATTGGATTGGCTGCCTGGCTCACATAAATTCTCAGGTCCCATTTCTCTGATTGTACCTTTCCCTGTGGAGAAAAAAAGCTAAAAGCATCCCCCAAAAGCTAAATATAGAATTACCATATGACCCAGAAATTCTACTCCTAAGTATAGATCCAAAAGAATCAAAAACAGGTACTCCAATACATATATACAAATATTCACAGCAGCACTATTCACCACAGTCAAAAAAGGTGGAAACAACCCAAATATACATCAGTGGATGAACTGACAAACAAAATATAATATGTCTGTACAACGAAATGTATTCTACCATAAAAAGAATAAAGTACTGCTACATGCTACAACATTGGTAAGGCTTGAAAATATTACGTTAAACAAAAGAAGTCAGACATAAAAGGCCACACGTTATATGATTCCATTTATAGGAAGTATCTGTAATAGGTAAATCCATAGAGACAAAAAGAAACTTGGTGGTGGCCAGGGGCTGGGGGACAGGAGGATGGGTACTGACTGCTTATGGGTACTGGGTTTTCTCTTGGGGAGATGAAATTGCATTGGAATTAGATAGAGGTGGTAGTTACCTAACACTGTGACTGTACTAAATACCACCGAATTGTACTCTTTTAAATGATTAATTTTATGTTAGTGAATTTACCTCTAAAGAAAAAAAAAACATTATGAGAAGGAAGCTGTGGGCCTAGTGACTTAGTCTTTATCTTGACATTGGATACTCTAACCTTCCATGGTGATAACTGCCCAGGCATTAAAATCAGAGGCTGTTTATTTCACTGGTGCTTTAAGCTGCAGTAACTAGTGTCGAGAATATTACAAAGGCAACATGCTGCTTACAAATCTAGGGTATTTGAGCAAAATGTTATCTTAGATGAAATCTAGAAGGTGAAGGTGACAGCATTAACAGCCAGCAATTTTTTTTCTTTTTTTTTTTTTAATTTGAAGTACAGTCAGTCTACACTGTTGTGTCAATTTCAGGTGTACGGCACAATAGTTCAGTCATACATGTACCTACGTATGTTCACTTTCATATTCTTTTTCTTTCTTGTTTTTAATAGGAACATACATATATTTGTTTTCATATTCTCTTTCAGTTACTATAAGATAGTAAATATAGTTCCCCGTGCCTCTATTCTTTTTCATTATAAGTTACTACAGATACTGAATAAAGTTCCCTGTGCTGTACAGTATAAACTTGTTGTTTATCTATTTTATATATAGTAGTTAGTATCTGCAAATCTCAACTAGTGATTTTTGAGGAGGCCTCGCATGTCAGGGAGTGGGCGAGGTACATGGCCCTCTTCTAACGTCCACAAGTGTTCTGCCAGTTGAATATTGGTGTTCCAATTTTGTAGATGAGACTAAACAAAAAAAGCAAACAACAACAAAAAACTGTCAGAGGCATCAAATAATGAGAGATGAAGCTAATATTTGAAACACTCAGCTCTATTTGACTCCAAAATCTGTACTGCCTTTGAACTATCTGTAAGCAAGAAATATCAAAAGGAATGGGGCAGGAGATAAATTTCCTCAGAGAGAATCCTATACCAAAGAGCTACTGTATACAACTGCAGTTTTTTTTTTTTCCTTTCTCAAAGGTAAGCACTTACTGGGAAAGCGTTTTGGAAAGTCTGCATTTTCAGTCACCTGTGCTTATGTTCAGATGATTACGATTGTAGCTTTGGCACTTCCCATGTATTTTAGAAGTGTGAGTATAAAATAGGGTGAATGACGTTTACATTGTTGAGGAAAAGCTAAAGTCTTGACAAACACATGGTACGAAAACAGGGAACTAAACAACAATAGAATTGTAAGATTTATACTACCTTCAAAACTTACTACAAACTGACAGTAACCAAGGCAGAGTGCTATTGGCACAAGAAGAGACACAGAGCTCAATGAAACAGAACACAGAGTCTAGAAATTGACCCACATAAAGGTCAGTACATTTTCAACAAAGCTGCAAAGGTAATTCAGGAGGCGAAAGGATATTCTTTTCAAAAACAAGTCCTAGAATAACTGGATATCCCCATGAGAAAAGTAAATCTCAACTCTTACTTTACACCATATATAAAAATTAACTAAAAATGTACCGTAGACTAAAACATAAAAACTGAGGCTCTAAAACTTCTAAAGTAAAACAGAGAGGAAAATATTGAGACTTTAGGGATAGCCAATTCCATTTTTAGAGAGGACACAAAACATAAAAACAAAAAAAATAAAAATAGGTAGGTGAACCTGATTGAAATGTAAAACAGCTGCTCTTCAAAATATATCTTTTGGAAAATGGAAAATTAAGCTACAAGCTTGAAGAAAACAATTATAATACATCTATTTGACCAAGGGCTTGTATCCAGAATAAATAAAGGGCTTTTTAAACTCAATAATAAGTCAAATAATCCAATTGAAAAAATATTGAAATATTTGAACAGATACTTTATTAAAGAAGATATACAAGTGGCCAATAAAAACAGGAAAAAATGTTCAATATTATTACTCATCAGAGAAATGCAATTTAAAACCATAGTGAGATGCCACAACACACCTACTAGAATGGCTAAATGTGAACATACTGACAACACCAAGTGTTGGCAGGATGTCCAGCATCTGAAATTCTCATATTGCTGGTGGGAATGTAAAATGGTACAACTAATCAGAAAAGTTTGACATTTTCTTAACAAGGTAAACATACACTTACCATTTTGACCCAGGATACCACTCTCAGATGTTTATTCAAAAGAAATGAAAACATATGCCCACCCAAAGACTTGTACACTAACATTCATAGCAGCTTTAGTCGTAAAACGCCCAAACTGCAGTCAACCTCAACATCCACTAACAAATGCATAGATAACAAACTGTGGTAAAGCCACACCACAGCATACTACTCAGCAATAAAAAGGAGTCAACTTTGATACCACAACAATGTGGATGAACCCCTAGACAATTATGCTGAGTGAAAAAAAATCCAGACACAAAAGACTATGTACTGTATGATTCCATTTATGTGAAGTCCTAGAAAAGGCAAAACTTACCAAAACTGGGGAAAAAATGGGAATGACTGGGAAGGGGTAGGGAACAGATTGGGAGTGATGGTAATGTTCTATATCGTGATTGTGGCAGTAGTTACATGGGTAGATATATTTGTCAAAATTCACTGAACTGTATGTATACTTAAAGGAGGGCATTTTATTATATGTAAGTTATACATCAATAAAAATGATTTTAAAAAGACAAAGAACGAGAGTGTGTGCAAGCAAGATAAGGGTCGGTGGAGTAAAGTAACCTAAACGAAGCCAGCCATCAATAACTCCACCTGACAGTGGGAGGATTTCAAGAAGGGGCGATTGTGGGGAGGGTATCGCTCAGTGCTGTAGAGGGCAAGCTTAGCATGCACGGGGTCCTGGGTTCAATCCCCAGGACCGCCACTAAAATTTTTTTAAATAAAAACTTAAAAAGATAAAGTATATATATGTGTGTGCGTGTTATATATATATACTTTATATATACATACATACGTATATACATATATATATATACACATACATACGTATATATATATATATATATAACACACACACATATATATATATGGGCAATCAGAGCCCATAGTGAATATTTCAATCTGATCCTGGAAGGGAAAAGCTGCTGATGGCCACATGTTCACTACATGGAGAAATCTCTTCCCCAGAAGAGCAAGAGGCAGAGAAAGTAGGTGGCGGCTAAGGTGGAGGATGTTCTGAGCCCCTGATTCTTGGCTCTTGCAAGGCCTACTAATAACCATTCCCTCTCCTTTGGCCTTTTGAGTTTAAACTAGTTTGGTTGCATATCTGTCATTTGCCACCAGAAAAGTTTTTGTTGGCAGAGAACACTGAGCTTTGAAGAAGGCACGTCCTGGACTGCAGCCTTGTCCAGCAGCCAAGAGGAACGGAATGTTGGGGGAGGGGGGCAATGCTGGGGGAGAGGCAGCTCCTGCCTCTGGTTTGTAAACACAGAATTGACTGGGAAAATGAACTTTTGGTCAGTATCTGACACTGCCAAGAGAGGGGATGGAGGAAGAACAAACACCACAAGCCCTGTTCAGGAACAATGAGGGAGAGACCAAGGGGGCTGTACTTTGGATTTCCTGTGAGGTAGCGGGACCACAGCTATAGCTACCTTGCCAGCCTGCCCCAGCCCCAGGCCAGCTCCCTGTGTAGCCCTAGGTGGCAGCACTGGGCCAGGGAGGGTCCACCACAAGCACTCCTCGCCCTTCCTGCCTTCTCCTTCTGCCCTGCCTAGACTACCCCTTCCCCCATGATAGATGCCCTATCCCAGAAATGCTCTGACAGCCTGAGACTTGCCTAAGCCAGGGCTGGACAAACCCAGTTGTTAAGCCAGGGAGGACTGTCCTCCTGCATCTCGGTAACTTTTCACCATTGTCTTCCTTACAGCTACCCAGCCAAGAGCTCTGCTGACCCCCAACACAGGAAGGGGCCCCTCATGTTTATGTGCAGGATTTTTTTCTAGTGATAACTCACCTGTATTTAGAGCTGTGTCCTTAGGTACCTAACCTCATTTCACTTTCACAACAACTGCGTATTTGTTGTGAAAAAGCAATTTCTACAGAACTGAGGAAATTAGCTCAGAGGGGGCAAGGGATCACCCAGAGTCACACGGCACTGAGTGGTGGGTGGATCCCATTCTAGGCTGATTGTTTCTCCCCTGTATTCCCTCACCTCCCTGGTTTGTGGTAGGGATGGGAAGCATTGTACAGTTTAGAGCAGAAAAGATCTTTTTAGTTACATACCTGACATGCCGTGTGCCCCCTTCCCCTTCTTAGTAATAATCCATGAGCCCTGGAATTCTCCTTGACCTTGTTTCCTCCGCTGTGAACTGGTTCAACAACCTCTAGGCTAGGGGTCATGAACTTTTTCTGTAACGGACTAGCTGGTCAATTACTAGATTTGTAGGACACACACAATCTCTGTGGCAATTACTTAACCCTGCGCTTAAAGCCTGAAAGCAGCCATGGACAATGCTTACCTGAATCAGCATGATGCTGTTGCAAAAAAAAATTCTATTTATCGATGCTGACATTCGAATTTCATGCAATTTTCGTGTGTCAACTAGTCTTTTTTATTCTCTTTCATCCATATAAAGATGTACAAACCATTCTTAGCTTATCGGGCTGTACGTCAGGCAGCAGGCGGAATTTGGCCGGCTGGTTCTAGTTTGTGAACCCCTGCTCTAGGCTACCGGTTTCTGCAAGGGCGAAAGTTTGTCAGGTGCAAGGATGCCGCGGCAGGCGGAAGGCACTTTGTGGCCAGCCAGGCGCTGGGCTGCTTTGAGGTCTCTTAGATCAGGCAGTGCAGTATCCTGCGATGGCTGACCCTTGGCTAGCATCCTGTCCCTAACCTGGAGGGCCGGCCCCCACCCGGCTCCCCGTGCGTACTCACCCAGCGACCCCGCGCACAGCAGGACACAGATGGCGAGCCTCATTCTCCGCTGCGGGCACACGACAGCCACCCGGCTTCCAGGACCTCAGCCAGTTTTACCTGCCCGCGACGGGGCGGCTCCGCCTCCTCCCAAGGGTTCGCCCTCCCTTCCGGGTGGATCGCGCTCGCCACACCCCCACTCCTCCCCCGGGCCACTTGCCCGCCCACCCGCGGCTGCTCCCTATGCCCAGCGCCCTGAGCTGGATCTCCGCTCGCGGGCCAGGGGTGCGCACCCCGGAGGTACCAGCCGCAGCAACCCAGGAGCCCGCTGGGCTGACTGCCTTACTCCACAGAGAGAGAAACTGAGACCGGAGACCAGAGTGACCGCCTGGGCCCCAGGTTAGTTACTAGAAGGTAGGTTCCCTGATCCCCCCAGACATTCATGTAGACAAGCAACTCTTAGATGTACTGAACACAGACTCCTCGGGACTGAGGGGAGGTCGGCAAGGTGAAAACGGTGGACCCTTTCCCCAGGAAAGCATGTGCACACGTATACACTACGTTTTAAACACAATTTTCAGGGATCCTCAGACTCCTCCTCCGAAAGCAGCTCAGTTATCCACTCCGAGTCCCTCCTGCAAACTCTCCGGGCCCCCACCTCCGTGACACGGTCCCCTGCAACCTTCTGCAGCATGCTGAGGTCAGGCGAAGCGCTAAACCGAGAGGGTGGCTTCTACCCACCCCTGCAGCCTGCAGCCCGCAGCCCGCAGCCCAGTCTCCCTGAAGTCTGTGACCTCTGCCTGGGGGAAATCTTCTGAATTTAGATAGAGTTTTAAGAACTTTTTCTTGGAGTATAATAAACATACATAAAACTTCACATATCCTGAGAATACAATTTAATGAATTATCACCAAATGAGCACATGTGTGTATAAAAAGTACCCACATCAAGAAACAACGTTAACAGAGCTGGGATGCCCGTCTTCCAGTTACCTTCCATCTCCCCACAAAGACATTCATTATCTTGACTTCTAGCAACATTGACTAATTCTGCTGATTTTTTTTTAACATAGATATTGAATCACACAATATGTACAAATCTGTCTTCTTTCACTTGAGCCTATATTTGTAAGATTCATCTATGTTGCTGTGTATAGTTGGCCTTCAGGCAATGTTGGTGTCGCATATGACCCCATACTGTGTCTGCAGGACATGCTATTTATCTTTCCTGTTAATGACAGTAGTTTCCAGTTTGGGCTCTTATTGTGAGTGCTACTGTGAACATTCTGGCACACGTCTTTTCCTGCACATATGTATGTATTTCTGCAGGGTATTTTATTTTCCAGGAAGAGTAATTGCTTGCTTATAAAGTAGGTACATGTTCAACTCTGATAGATACGGCCAGTTTCCCCCAGCGGTTGAACCAATTTTTACTCCCACTTTAAAAGTAGGAGAGTTTGATTGTTCCACGTTTTTGCTGTTTTCCTGGGAGTGTTGGTGGTTTTGCACTATAATTTTGAGTTTCTCTGATGACTTATGAGGTTGAGCACCTTTCTATATGCTTATTGGCTATTTAGATGCCCTCTTGTTCAAGTCGTCTGCCCTGAATACATTTTAAATAGGCTTTCTATCAAATGAAGTTTTGGGACTGGCAATATAATAATTCAAACTGCAAACCAAGACTCGTCTAATAAAGCAGCCTCGGCATTTGGCCTTAAGAATGTAAGAATGTATTACAATTGAATTTAAACAGTCTGCCTTATTATTTTAGCCCACCATAGCTCTTATTCTGCCCACTCTCCTTGTGTGCAAAGGGTGAATCTTTGTTAAGGAAATACTGTTGTTTGTTTCAGCTCCTACCAAGACTATGAAAAGTTCTTCCCTCTGCCAGAGACTAACCCTGCCCTCCACTGAGGCCAGAGATAGTCCTGGGAGTGAGAAGAGGCTGTAAATCATGGAAGTCACAAAGTTGAGAGCACGAGACTATGATACACAAACCTGGCCTCTCCTCCATTTCCCTGAAATACACATACATACACACAAACACACACCTCAGATTAAACAGTATCCACTTCCTTCTGCATCTTGCAGACATCACCATCCTTGGACAACCAGTGGGGGAGATTCCTCTTCCCTTTCACACCACCTCCAGCCAACTGAGTTGAGTTTTCAACTCAGGAAACATACATTATCCCTCTCTATGTGCCAGATGACAGGGTGGAGTGAGGAGGGGAACTTTCACATCTGGTCAGCTTCTGAGGTGATCCTCTGGACTTTGGAGTGAGGCCAGGTGGAGCACACTGAGAAAGGCTTAAGGGCCTCAGTTTACCCGGGATCCGTGCTGAGCAGAGAGGCTGGCAGGGTCCGTGATGACCACACCCCATCTCCTTGTGAGCTGGAAATAGCTAGCATATTTCTAGTCAGAGACTAAAGCAATCTTTAGACCAGCAATCCCTCCTGAACATCATCTCACAGGAAAGGATGAACAAGTCCTGCCCTTGGTGAGACACTCATCAGGGGGTCTCCGGCATGGGGTTTGCCTCAGAGACTACTAAGGGGTAAACCCTTACTCTGGGTCTACTGTGATGGGGACATTGTCCTGAAGACCACCTGCTGCACCCACCCATGCTGAAGACACTAACAGGCCAGAGACTCTGAGTCAGACTCTCAGCAACTTCCACCTCTCCTTCCACTCGAGGAATCCTTTGACCTTTAGAATTTCAATAATGAAAATAGCATTTCCTCTTTTTAATCTAGAGAAAAGGGAATATGTATAGTTTTAAAGTGAAACTTTTATTGAACTTACATATAGAAAGTGTACAAATCAAGTGTACGGCCAGTGGATTGACATACCATGAACACACCCATGTAACCCACACTCAGAGAAAGGGAATATTGCCAGCACCCTAGAAGCCCCCTCTTCCCTCTTAGAGTCACCAGTGATCAAAAGTACCCATTATTCTGATTTTGAACACTGTAGTTGAGTTTCACCTGTTTTTGTATTTTATGCAAATGGAATAATAATGTAAACACTGTTTTCTGTCTTGGTTCTTTGTCTAAAAATAATATTTGTGAAAGTCGACCATGCTGTTTCACATATTGTAATTTGTTCATGTTCACGGCTGTGTAGTATTCCAATGGTGAATATATCAATGACTATTGATGGACATTTGGTGTTTTTTTTTTCAATTTGAGGCTATTATGAAGTAATTACTGCTGTGAAAAAATCTTGTACATATCTGTTGGTGACATGTGTATGCGTTTCTGTTGATTCTATACAAAAGGGAACAATTTCTAGATCACAGCATATGCCTATGTTCAGCTTTAGAAACTGCTGCTAGGGCAGGAGGGGAGTGGCTATAGCTCAGTGGGAGAGTGCATGCCTAGCACGCACAAGGTCCTGGGTTCAATCCCTAGCATCTCCATTAAAATAAGTAAATAAATAGTAAAATAAAAACTTAATTACCTCCCCCCTACAAAAAAATATATAAAAAAAAATCCTGCTGCCAAACTGTTCTTAAAGTAGTTTTCAATTTCCACTTTCCTCCCACTCCTAACAGTGCATGAAAGTTTCAGTTGTCCCACATCCTTGTCCACACTTGGTTTGGGCTGACTGTTTAATTTTAGCTCTCCTGGAGCATATGATACTCATTACAGTTTTGATGACTGATGACTGGTAAAGTTGAATACTTTTTCACATGTTTATTGGCAATTCAGATATCTTCTTTTGTGGTATGATGATTTTTTTTCCTCTTTTTTAACTGAAGTACAGTCAATTACAATGTGTCAATTTCTGGTGTACAGCACAATGTGATATGCCTATTTTTATTGGATTATTTGGCAATTTTTTCTTGCATTGTAGGAGTTCTTTTTAAATTCTAGGTATGAGAACTTTATTGGACACAAGTGCTTCAAATACCTTCTTCCGTTTGTAGCTTGTCTTTCACTCTTGATGATGTCTTTGAATAAACAGAAATTTTAAATATTTCTGAGTCCAATTTCAACATTTTCCTTTATGTTTAGCACTTTTTTTGTCAACTGTTTAAGAAATCTTTACCTATACCAAGTTCATGAAAATAGTCTCTTATGTTTTAGGAGATTTATAGTTTTACCCCTCACATTTAGCACTGGAATCTATCTGGAATTGATTTTTTTTTTTTTTTTTTTAGCAGAGAAAGGTTTAATTGCAGGGTTCAAGCAAGGTGAATGGGGTGGCTTTTCTTAACATGACATTTTTTTGCCCCAAATATTTACTCATTAGATCTCCTGGAATTTTAATAAATGGTTTATAAACCCTCTAATCTGTACTATCTAACTACACCTATAAACTGAATGACTTGGTGAGCTAGCATGATTGTCACAGAAGATAAGGCTGAGAAGCGTGGCCTAAATTCTTTTGGAACTCTATTTGTGAATGGTGTGAGATAGCAGCTTTCCCCTCTCATTTATATGCCCAGTTGACCCAGCATCATTTACTAGAAAGATAATTCTTTCCTTACTGCACTTTAGTATAAACGTTATCAAAAATCAGGTAACTGTCTATGTGTTTCTGGACCCTTCATTCTGGTCTACTGATCTATATATCAATTCTTCCACTTATAACTCATTGTTTTAATCTCTGTAACTTTATATCTTCATATTTCATATTTCATAGTTAAGTCCTCCCATTTGTCCTTCAAGATGGACTTGGTTTGTTTGCTTATTGTGGTGGTTGTTTTAGCTTCTGCAATTCCATGTACATTTTTAAATTGACATCTCAGTTTCGGGGAAAATAAAAATACCTACAGAGATTTGACTGGAACTCACTGTCTTCAGTGAGTTAGGAGTGTGGAACTATTCAAAATTTTGATTAGTTTGGAGGGTCCTGACATCTTGACAATTTTATGCCTTGCAATGCATGAATATGGTATATCCTTCCAATTATTTAGCTCTTCTTTACTAGGTCTTCTCTTGATAATATTTTATTATAGTGTTCAGTTTAAAGGTCTTGCACATCCTTACTAGATTTGTTCCTAGATACCAACTGCTCTTTGGTGCTATTATAATGGCATCATTATTTTAACTCATTTTCCATTTGTTTCTTGCTGGTATGTGTAAAAACAGTTGGTTTTTGTATATTGACCTCGAATCAGTGACCTTATTAAATTATCTTATTAATCATAAGATAGTATAATATCTGTATAGTTTTAAAACATTTAAAAATTATAACATGAATCACCAGTGCATTTAGTGCTTTGATGTTTGAAGACGTATCATTAAATGTATAGACATAATTAGATCGTTGCTTTTTGTTTAAACTAGGCAGTTGAAATGGCTGTGAAGACTGACTCTAAACCAAGAGTCCTCAAATAACTATTGAAATTGCACAATAAAAAATTATATAATTATAATAGTTTCTTTTGGATTTTCTGTGTATATCCTTATTTTTGTGTGAATTAATGTTTTTTTGTTTGCTCTTTTCCAGTTCTTATAATTTTATTTCTCTTTCTTGATTTACTGCACTGACTAGAACTTCCAGTACATCACTGCATAGAATTGGTGATAGCAGAGAAAAGTTTTCAGTAATTCACCATTAGGTAAAATGCTAGTGTTTTGTTTTGTTTTGTTTTCAATATTATTTAGATGTTTAGATTAATGAAGCTCTCTTCCTCCTGGTTGCCTTTTTTTTTTAAATCATGAATGGGTGTTGAATTTTTATCAAGTATTTTTCCTATACTTACTGACATAATCATATGATTATGCCTCCTTTTTATGTTAATGTGGAGAACTACTCTTATTGATTTTTAAATGTTAAACCACTAAAACATTCCTGGAATAAACCTCACTTGGTTGTTACGTATAATGCTTTTAATATATTGCTGACAGTGAAATTCTAATATTTTCTTTGTGATTTTTTGCATCTATCTCATCTTTTTTCATGAGACAATTTATTCTTCATTTTTTCTCTATTTCAATTTCCCTGTAAGTTTGGTTTTAAGGTTATGCAAAGTGGGAAATGTTGTCCCTTTTCTTATTCCTTGGAAGACATCTAAAAGTAGTGTTATTTTCTTATTAAATGTTTGGAAGTCTTCACCAGTAAAGTCACCCATGTCTAGAGTTTTATTAGTGGAAAGGTTTTCAATTCGAGATTAAATTTCTTTAACAGCTAGACGAGTGTTCAGATTTTCTGATTCTTCAAGTTTCAGAATTGGTACATTTTGTTTTTCAATGAATTTGTCCATTTCATCTAAATTTCAAATTTATTGATGTAAAGTTGTTCACAATATAAAGATAATATTGTTCATTTTTAATGTTTACTAGTTTATTATAAAGGATATTATAAAGGATATAGATGAAAAGCCAGATGAAGAGGTTCATTGGTGAAGTCTGGAAGGGTCCTGCGTACAGGACCGTCTGCCCCTGAGGAACACCTGGAGCGCACCACCCTCAGCACGTGAAAGTGTTCACAGACCTGGAAGCTCCTATACATTTTCATGTATAGAGAATCCTTGCTATTCTGAAATTTAGGTTTTCTTTTTTTTCTTGATTAGCATTGCCAGGGTTTTATCTGTTTTATTCATCTTCAAGGGCCAAATTTCGGCTTTGTTGATTTTCTCAATTGCAGATTCACTTCTTATTTCATTGATTTTTACTCTCTTGACTTTCTTTGGGTTTTGGTTTTTTTTTTCCCCTAGTTTTTATAAAAGGGAGTTAAGATCATTGACCTTCAGCCTCTCTTCTACTCTAATATAGGGATCAAAGGTGACAAATTTCCCTAAAAACACTCCTTTTCTTGATATATCTTTATGATTATCCCCAAAATATTTAAATATATGTTCTAATTCAAAATATATTCTAATTTTCATTGTGATAGCTTATTTGACTTATAGTTTATTTAGAAATGTACTACTTGATCTCCTGCATTTGCAACTTCCTGCTAATCTTTTATTACTTATGTCTAGCTTAGTTCCAGTATGTTAAGGTATCATGCTCTGAATAATTTCAGCCTTTTGAAATGTGTTGAAGATTGTTTGCTGGTCCAGCATACAGTTACTTTTTGTAGTTTAGTGTGCATTTAAAAATAATGAGTATTCTGTGGTTGTTGGGTAAAGTGTACTATTTGTGTGTATGTATAAAATATGTAATATTTATGTATAATATATAAAGTACCTACATAAATGTATATGTGTATATAAATTGCAAATTGTGTTGTTCAGTTCTATCTTTGAATTTTTATCCAATTTTTCTATTAGTACTGGAGAAAGATGTATTAAAGTTCCCCACTGTGATTGTGGATTTGTCTATTTCTTCTTTTAATTCTGTCAATTTTTGCTTTATATATTTTAAAATTATATTTTTGAGTGCACACATATTTGAGTTTTGGGGATTGTGATCTCTTACCTGTAGGTTAGTCCCTTTATAATTATGATCATTATGAAATGCCTCTTTATCTCTAGTGATGTTTCGTGCCTTAGATTCTTGTCTAACATGGATATAGTTACACCAGCTTTCTTTTGATTGTTGTATGCATTTTTTATTGTTTTTAATTTGGGGGGAGGTAATTAGGTTTTTACTTATTTTCAGTGGAGGTACTGGGCATTGAACTTAGGACCTTGTGCATGCTAGGCACGCGCTCTAACCCTGAGCTATACCCTCCCCACTGTATGCATGTTTTTTCATCCTTTTGTGCTCAGTGTTTCTGTGCCCTTATATTTCAAGTGTGTCTTTCATAAGCAACATGTATTTTAAAAGTTCCATCTGACAATCTAGACTTTTAATTGGCATATATAGTTTGTTGACATTGAACGTAATTACTGATTATTTGGGTGTTATCTACCACCTTATTATTTTTTTCTATTTGGCTAACCTGTTTTATGTTTCCTTTCCTCTCTTTTCCTGCCTTCTTTTAGATTAGTCATTTTTTAAAAATTAGTTTATTCCTTTTCTCTCTATTAACTTGTTAGTTACATGTTATTTTTCTCTGTTTTTTTAGTGAGTATGCAATAGATTACAACACACACACTCTTGACTTACATTGTAAGGAAAGTTATCACTGCTACAACTTCTTTGTTAGTGGTAGGGGCTTTATAAAAAGTTCATTTACTATCTTCTGTCTCGTGTTATTGTTATGCATTTTTAATTACATTTATAGTTTAGAATGTCATAAAATATTATTGTTTATTAAGTCAGTATCTGTCTATATCTAACCACATATTTACTCTCTTCATTGCTCTTCACGCCTTCCTCAATTTCTTTTTGTTTTCTTTTGGTTTCTTTTTCCTTTTTTCTGTTCTTTTTCTGGGGGTGTAATTAGGTTTTTTTTTTTTAATTTATTTTTAGTGGTGATACTGGGGATTGTCAACTGAAATAAAATCACGCAACGTGAGAGTTGTGGGTTAAGTTTTATTCGGGGCAAATCGAGGACCATAGCCCGGGAGACAACAACTCAGATAGCTATGAGGAACTGTTCCAAAGAGGCATGGGGAAACTCAGTACTATATCCGATTTCAGTGAAGGGTAGGTACGTGCAGTCAAGTACATGTTTCGGCAGAGGCTGCTGCAAGTCACAGGGAGCAGAAGGCACTGTTAATGATTTTAGTGCTTTTCTAGGTATGAAGAGATGCAAGAATTTGGGCTTATGAAATCTTCTCCTGATAATATCTAATTATTTAAGGCCTGTTCAGTCAATTTTCCCAGAGCACAGAGTGTGTCATTCCTGAATTCCTTTCAGGGAGTGTTGGAGGTCGGCAGCTACAGCGGCTTGTGATTTAATCCAAGCAGGGTTAGATGGCAAGTGCCAACATGATCCAATCCTTGTAGAGGCAGATGGCAAGTGCCAGTTTTCAGTTAGCAGGACTGAACCCAGGACCTAGTGTATGCTAAGCATGCACTCTATCCCTGAGCTACACCCTCCCCCCAACTCCTTCCTCAATTTCTATGTTTCTATCTGGGATCATTTTTATTCTATCTTAAGAATTTCTTTCCCTAAGTGCAAATTTTCTGGCAAAGACTTTTCTCAGGGTCTTAAGGGTTTTTAACTAATAGTTGCATAGGGGTTTTCTTTTTTCCCATTGAGTATAATATTCTACCCTGTTACTTTCTTCCATGACTTTAATAGTGACACTGTATTGTGTTCTTCCGTCCATAGTTTCTGTTGAGAAGTCAACTGAAGTCAGTTGCTCCTTTGCTCCTTTGATAGTAACCTGTTTTTCTCCTCTGGCTGCTTTTAAAACATTCCTTTTATCTTCCTTATGTTCTTTGGTTTGACCATGGTATGACTAAGTGTGATTTTACCCTAACTGTGAATGTGTGGGATGTTTTTCATCATTTTTGGAAAATTCTCTGCCACTTGTTTGTTTAAATATTCCTTCTGCCTATTCTCTGTTGACTCTACTTCTGTGATTTTAATTGTATGTGTGGGAATCTTTTAAACATACACAGATGTATTATGCTTTTTTTTTTTTTTCTGTATTTCCATCTTTTCCCTCTGCTCTAGTTTGGGTATTTTATATTAACCTGTTCTATGCTTTACTAATCCCCTTTTCTCTGCATCTATTGTATTGCTAAATCCATTTAATGAGAAATTAACATTAATTATTGCCTTTTTCATGTAAAAATTTTTTTGGAGTAAAACAGACTCCTTTGCTATTTACAATGTTATTTCTGAGTTGCAAAAATTCTCTTTCCATGGTTTCATAATTCCTGTATTCCCCCATTCAATCTTGGCTGCCACAATCAGACAAAGTACAGAGACACTTTTTCTTGCATCTGTAGTGGAATTACTGCCTTTTTCACTGCTAAAATTTCCATTTCATTTCTTCTTCATAGATTTCAGTTCTCCAGTGAAATTCTCCACCTTTTACACTATTTTGACCATCTTTTTCTCTATTTTTACCACATTTTACTCTATTCTCTTGGCCTAATAATCATAGTTTTTAAAGGTCCTTGTCTGTCTGCTAGTGCAGCATCTGGATTATTTGCAGATGTATTCATATTGTGTGCTTTTCTATTAGTTTTTTGGACATATAGTTCTCCTGGCACGCCTTTTAATTTTTGCTTAAACAACTGGATATTGTATATGGTATTTCGTAGAGGCTCCAGATGACATACCATCATTTCCAGAGTGTGTTCACTCTTCTATTCTCCTAAGAAGATACAATGGGGACTAGTCACTTTCATCCAATCTAGATTTGGCTGAATCAAGACTAATTTGCAGTTTTGACAGGTTCCTATATTCTCTCACTGAAAGCCTGGGGTGGTGGGCAAAAAAATGGCCCTTCCCCCAAAGATGCCCATGTCTTAATCCCATGAACAGTGAATATGTTACGTTACATGGCAGGGGAGGATTAAGGTTGCAGATGGAATTAAAGTTGTTAATCAGGTAGTTTGGGGATAAAGAGATGGTCCTAAATTATATGGGTGGGTCAGTGTAATCACAAGGGTCTTTTAATGTGGAAGAGGGAAGGAGAAGTGTGTCTGAGTGAGGCAATGTAAGAAAGACTACACTTGCTGGCTTTGAAGATGAAAGGGGGTAGGGCCACGAGCTAAGAAATGTGAGCAGCTCTAAAGCAGGGAAAGGCAAGAAAATGGATTCTTCTGTGGAGACTTCAGAAAGGAGTGCACAACCCTGCTGACACCTTGAGTTCAGCCCAATGAGATCCATTTCAAACTTCAGACCTACAGGCTACAGAACTGTAAGATAATAAATTTGCTTTAAGCCACTAAATTTGTGGTGCTTTTTACAGAAGCAACAGGAGACGAACACACCCAGCATAGTCTCTGGGACCTCTCTAAGGTGTGGAATTAATTTTTGCCTCCCATTCCATGAAGCTTCAAATTGTGCCAAATATCTTAAGGGGAAAACTGGTCTTTTGTCAGGCTTAGCTCTCTGCACCTCCCTTCTCATTGGGATCTGGCCTCCAATTCTGTTTTTCCAGCCCTGACATTGCCAAAGCTCTGCTAGTAGTGGCCTTTTGCTCAGGCAAAGCCAGATATCTCTTGCCCTGTGCCCAGAAGTGGCAAATTCCCCCAGGGAAATGTGGTTGCGG
Organism: Camelus ferus; assembly: GCF_009834535.1. Classification (NCBI taxonomy): domain Eukaryota; kingdom Metazoa; phylum Chordata; class Mammalia; order Artiodactyla; family Camelidae; genus Camelus; species Camelus ferus. The sequence continues at coordinate 109,758,989 of NC_045696.1, forward strand.
AATGCTATCTCACCTCTCTGGGTCACCCCCTCCCTTTTCCAGAAATCTGGCACCTCTAATCTCTAATGCTCTTAAGTAGATGTTTTCCGGTGCTTTATTGACATCTAGATGTATTCAATACGAGCACAGTTCCTACACAAGCTACTTCACACCGTCACAGAAGCACAAGTGAGGACTATGTTAGCTTCTCATTGTTAATCTTTATTTTTCAAGACTGTAGCATATTGTTACTGAATGAATGAATTTCACAAGTTATTAGGCTCACTTATAATTGCTCTAATTCTTCATTTATTCATACCTATGAAAGGAAATAGGTATCTGTGAGAGCAGAGACCGCATTTTTCTTGTTCAACATGCTAATCCTAGGTTGGAAAATAGTGCCTGGTATAATATAAGGCTCAAAAAATTATCAAATAGATGAATAAATGCAAATAAAGAATTGTCTCAAAAGTGGATTGAGCAATCATCTCTGTAAGCCTGTGGACAAAAGTCAAATAGGATCAAGAGGTGAACATTGCTCCTAAGGTTGATGATCTACCTAAAGCTAACAGCCTAAATCCAACAGGCCAAGGTGCCTTCTGACCTCTGCGGAGCAAAGTCTGGAAACTTCCTATGTACCAGGGCAGAGTCATACTGCAAAGGGAGGGCACCCACATGCTAGAGCCATCTCTGTTGCTTGGGCACAATCTCTCACAATAAATAGCAGAGCAATTTAGAAGATTTTACCGTAGGAGACAATTCAAAGACTTCATGATGAATTTTGGAAAATCAGGAATTTGTAAATTTATCATTAATGATGTGCCAGGCACTGAGCTAAGTGCTTTCCAAATATTAATTTATAGTAATCCTAAGAGGGAGATGCTCTCGTCATCTCCATTTCATACAGGAAGAAAATGAGGCACAGAGAGGTTGAGGAACTTGCCTGAGGTCAGACAGGCAGTACACATTAGAACCAGCATTCAAGCTAGGCAGCCCTCCCCCCTGTGGCCTCTGGAGCAATTTCACTCTCTCCTTTTTCCAAGGGCCTCTGTGATAACCAAGACTACCTTCTGAAGTGGCAACACATTTGTTTAAACCCTGTTGACTTCAGAATTGACTAGGTTGCTACTGGTTGCTGTCACAAAACCCCTAATCTCAACAGTTTAACCTAACAGAGGTTGGCTTCTTGCAAATATAATGCCCAGTCGACAGCAGTGGTGGTGATTTGCTGGAGAGGCAGTGGTGGGGAGTTCACCTTCATAGCTCTGGTCAGTTATTCAGACATCCAGGCTGAGAGAATTTTTTTTAAATAATGGCAAACTTTATTGTCATAAATCACAGGAATTGCCCAGGACATATTTCACAGAACTAGAAAAAATCATAATAAAATTCATATGGAACCATCAAAGACCTAGAATTGCCAAAGCATTACTGAAGAGAAAGAAAGAGGCTGGAGGAATAACTCTCCCAGACTTCAGACAATACTATAGAGCTACAGTCATCAAGACAGCATGGTATTGGTACCAAAACAGACATATAGACCAACGGAACAGAATAGAGAGCCCAGAAATGAATCCACAAACTTCTGATCAACTCATCTTTGACAAAGGAGGCAAGAATATACATTGGAATAAAGACAGTCTCTTCAGCAAATGGTGTTGGGAAAACTGGACAGCAGCATGTAAAACAATGAAGCTAGAACACTCCCTTACACCATATACAAAAATCAACTCAAAATGGATTAAAGACTTAAACATAAGACAAGATACAATAAACCTCCTAGAGGAAAACATAGGCAAAACATTATCTGACATACATCTCAAAAATTTTCTCCTAGAAGAAATAAAAGCAAGAATAAACAAATGGGACCTAATGAAACTTACAAGCTTCTGCACAGCAAAGGAAACCAGAAATAAAACAAGAAGAAAACCTATGGAATGGGAGAAAATTTTTGCAAGTGAAACCAACAAAGGCTTGATCTCCAGAATATATAAGCAGCTCATACGACTCAATAAGAAAAAAATAAACAACCCAATCCAAAAATGGGCAGAAGACCTAAACAAGCAATTCTCCAAGGAAGACATACAAATGATCAAAAAGCACATGAAAAAATGCTCAATATCACTAATTATCAGAGAAATGCAAATCAAAACTACAGTGAGGTATCACCTCACACCAGTCAGAATGGCCGTCATTCAAAAATCCACAAATGACAAATGCTGGAAAGGCTGTGGAGAAAGGGGAACCCTCCTACACTGCTGGTGGGAATGCAGTTTGGTGCAGCCACTATGGAAAACAGTGTGGAGATTCCTCAAAAGACTAGGAATAAACTTACCATATGACCCAGGAATCCTACTCCTGGGCTTGTATCCAGAAGGAAATTACTTCAGGATGACACCTGCACCCCAATGTTCATAGCAGCACTATTTACAATAGCCAAAACATGGAAACAGCCTAAATGTCCATCAACTGGTGACTGGATAAAGAAGATGTGGTATATTTATACAATGGAATACTATTCAGTCATAAAAAAGACAATACAACGCCATTTGCAGCAACATGGATGTCCCTGGAGAATGTCATTCTAAGTGAAGTAAGCCAGAAAGAGAAAGAAAAATACCATATGAGATCGCTCAAATGTGGAATCTAAAAAACAAAAACAAAAACAAACAAACAAAAACAAAGCGTAAATAAAGGACAGAAATAGACTCACAGACAGAGAATACAGACTTGTGGTTATGAGGGGGCTGGAGGGTGGGAAGGGATAGACTGGGATTTCAAAATTGTAGAATAGACTACACTGTATAGCACAGGGAAATATACACAAAATGTTATGATAACTCACAGAGAAAAAAAGGTGACAATGAGTGTGTATATGTCCATGAATAACTGAAAAATTGTGCTGAACACTGGAATTTGACACAACATTGTAAAATGATTATAAATCAATAAGAAATGTTAAAAAAATCACAGGAATTGAAGTGGGGGGGGAAAGCCAGATTATAAGTTTAAAGAGGAAAAAAAAAAAAAAGAAAAAAAAATCAAATCAAATAACTACTGACCCAGAGGGTGGACCTCTGAAACCCCATGCCCTCTAGGGGAGGGGCCTGGGGCAGGTCACTGTAAACAGAGCGGTAAGGCCTGTGGGTGGAAGTGGAGACATCAGACCTGTGGGGTTGGGGGGCTGGCTGACCTTCCCAGACCCCGGATGCTCCCCAGTCCGCACCAAGGAGGGACCGTCTTCGGGACCACAGCACACTCCAGGCTGTGATTTTTGCTCCGTCATTTTCAACGTGTGGTTTCCGAGACTGCCAACATACACGTTGACATCTAGAAATAGAAGTGTGGGAGGCAGTGTAAGAGGTTTGCGTGGACCAAGCTTGGAAGTGATAAACATCACTTCTACTTTTATTATATTGGGTATAGCTCAGTCACTTGACCCCACCTAGATGCAAACAGGATAGGAACCGGAATCCCTAGCTGGGCAATTTTTTTTTCCCCAGCAACAACATATACTATGAGGGAGAGGCACATGTCTTGGGTCTTTTATCTTAGTTTCAGTTCCTCCAGAAAACACACTTTTAGACAAGACTTTTCAAATGTTTTATTTGGTAAGTATAGAAACACAGGTTAGAGAATGGGAAGTAAGACAGAGATAAGAAGGCATCCAAAGGATGTATGGACAAGTCAGTTACCACTGTGGAGCCTGGGGCTTAATTCCACTGGGGAAACTCTGGGAGCCAGGGTAGAATATCCCAACCAAGGGGCTGGCAAACAAGAGCCTTCATACACCAACTCCTGCCAGTCATTGAGAGTTTTTCCCATGGGCCATAAATCCCCTGCCTCCCTGCCTTCTGTGCAGGTGGCAAAGCAGACTCCTGGTGTCAGAGAATGCCTGCATGCAAAAAAAAAAAAAAACACAGGTTCTGGCAGTTGGAAGTTTCCCAGTGTGCCTGTGAGGGGTGAGGTTGATGGATACGTATGGGATACTAAGGGTCTGCTCCATGGTCTCTGCCAGAATCCACCACATGGTCCAGTGACATATGGACTAAAAAGACCAGCAGCTGCCCACCCCTCACCCCCATACAATTGCATACGTAACATACAGTGGTGGAGGAGGGACAGAATAACAACAATAAAACTCCATTTCATAAAGGGGAGGGGTGGAGACCGGGAGCTACTCCTGGTCAGTATCAGCTTTGAAGTCCTACTGGGCAGGCATGTGAATTAATCAGGCGGGGTGGTTCCTCTGCTCTCTGAAAGTAGTTTCCTTCGCTCATTGCTCTCCAAGGTCCTGGCAGCCCCCTCTGGGAGGGCCTACTTTTCCACTCCCTTCTCTAGCCAGGTCTGGATGGGCTACTGAGGAGTCTGTGCTCCTCGGGGGCTGTATGACTTTTCACCCACTTCCTACTATGCAAGCTTGAAGACTGTATCAAAGTTCGAACACTCCAGATTTCTGGTTTTCTTTACAAAACAATGATCTCACAACCTTAGTCACCTTCAGATCTTTTTGCTCCCAGTCAGTTTCATGTGGTGGTCTTCTACTTCACACATACAAGACAAGGCCAAGGCCTGATGGTGAGAAGATACATGAGACACTTTTAGATTTAGATCACTTGTTACTTCCATAGATAGCAAAAAAAAAAAAAAAAAAAAAAAAAAAAGAGAAGCCAAAAGTACCATCTCCCACACACCAAAAAGGATGACACCAAAGAAAAGGGGCTGGTGACTATAACTTGAGTTGTGGGAAATCCCATGGCTGGGGAGCCAAATCTAGATGGCAGCTAAGTGCTTTTATACTCTGCAGCTCTATTCTGGGGGGAGTGGTGCAGGAAGCCCCACACCTCAGCAGAATCTGGGAGGTGATGAAAACTATCTGATGACAGCCTCCTAGAGGAGCCAGGAAGACGGTTGGGAGGTGGCCTCCATCCTCTCATATTCCAGCAGAATCACAGGGTGTTTGGCTGGGGCTCAGATGTGCTGCAACTCCAACCTTTGCCTATATGGGTGTGTGCAGGGTCGTCAGGAAGCCACGGCAGAGCTGTTCCCCTACAGTAGTAGCCACACCCACAGTTCTCTCCTGGACTCATTTTCAAGACTCTCTCTCAATTGATAGTGCCTACCCAGCTTGGATGGGAGGACCAAACTCTTTACAAGATCATTTCCACATGGATGGGTTGTAATGGACGTTTGCTGTGCAAAGGTTTATCTCTTGTTTTGGGGGCCTTGATGTAGTCAGCTTTTCTAATCTTGCAAAACCCCACAGGTTTGAATTTTTTAATTCCCTTTAATTTTTTGTGTGCAAGCAAGCCAATTCTTCTGAGTAGCCAAAGCAACCAACACATGTTGCTGACATTCTATTTTACCTGCTCTTCCCTACATTTCAGCAGACCCAGTAGGCCTACTGAGGTCTCCTTTCCCATTACCCTCCTACCTTCCAGGTACTGAAGACAACAGTTTCATTAAATATTTTGCCACTACAAAGACTATTTCTGTAGCAATAAAGATCATTACTAATCTCATTTCAAAAATTATATATCCCCTTATTTTTACACATTTCTTTGCATACAGCACAGGAAACAAATGTAAAACTCAATCCCTGGAAAAAAACCTATTTTTAGCTTATTTTTTGGTTTTCAGAAATCTTATCTATGTAGCAAAATATAACAAGAACTACTCATATTCCTACCATTCGTATTTTAAAAGTAACTATTTTGTCATATTTGTTTCATGTATTTTCTTATTCTACAAACAGATAAAGTTCCCTTTAAACTTACTCCAAGCAGGGTCTGGAGTGTCTGGCCCTAGGTGACAGAAGTGTCAAAGAAACAGAGGGGTGGCCCTGAATGCCAGGGAGGGGAGGGGAAAGTTAATCCCCAGACCCCAACTTCGGAGGCAGCTTCCTGAGGGCACATCACAACGATTCCCCATTTTCAACAAAATCTTCATGGACCAAAACCCATATAACGACTTTCATCCTTTACTAAGGAACTGCTATTCAGGCAAAGTAACATGCATCAGAGCCAGTCTGAGGGGCTTGTTAAACTCAGATCAATGGACTCAGTAGATGTGGGGTTGAGCTCAAGAATGTTCATTTCTACAAGTTCTCAGGTGACGCTGATGCTCCTGGTCCCTGCACCACAGCAGGTAGAGAACCAGTGCTCCAGCTAATGCCCCAGACTAGGTACCTCGGAGACAGACACAGACCGTCTCTGCCCATGTAGAGACACAAACGGGAGACCCTCTCATCTGGTCTCCTATTTTACAGATGAGGTCGACTCCCTGCTTTTTAAAGCCAGTCACTAAAAGCTAAAGGGTTGATATCATTTCCCTCCTCTTCTTTAGCAGCACCTACGACTCTCCTCCTCCCGTGAGGCTTCCACATGGCACCAGGCAAGTCAGGGGCAGGCTCCTGCCTGCCGTGCTGACCTCCGTGCAGAGACGGGTGGCAGCACGTGCCGGGGAGCACCCTGGGGGCTCAGCAGGGGCACTGGGTTTCCAGTCATGCGACCTCTGCTCAAGCCCAGGTGCCGCCACTTCCTGGCTGTGTGGCCCTGGGCAAGTTACACAGTCCCTGAGCCTCACTTTCCCATCTATGTGGCACAGACAACGATGCCACATGCTAGAAGACTGCTGAGCAGAGTGAGCAGGAACGTGCAAGCAGGAGTCCTCTATCGACTGTGAAGGACCCAAGAATTAGTAATTATTATTACACAGCTCACCACAGACTTACCTCCTCACAATGAACTTGGTGGCAGGATCTTCTTTTTGTTTCACATCTCTAGTAACTTTCGTTTATGTGTAAGGTTTTCCTCACCCTCTCCCCGACAAGAGGCCTTTACCTTTAAGCCACAGTGTCACTGATTCTGACTCACCTTCCGTGGGTGTGTTTACACACTTAGATCCAAGCTGTTCTTTGCCATATTGAGACTCTAAAAAGAAAAAGAAAAAGAAAAAGAAAAACAATCAAGGCACAGAGGATTAAACTCTCACATTACTTAACCTTTAATGAAAAAGAATATGAAAATGGATATATGTATATATATGTACGACTGAGACATTATGTTGTACACCAGAAATTGACACATTGTTTCTGACTATACTTCAATAAAAAAAAATAAAAAAATAAACTTACATTACTCAAGCAGAGTCATAATCTTCTTAACCTCAGTAGTCAAGAATAAAATGAGGAGAAATGTGAACGCAGCAGTTCGTCATTGGCCGTCAACAAGCCAAGATTCTGTAGTTCTTCTTTACTTCCTCTCCCTGATTTTTGTTATTTGAACATTAGGTTCCATCCTAGAATATGCCCAACACTCGTGGTGTTACACAGCAGGAAAATGGGATGCTCACTGAAAAGGTTTGGGGCAGGGGAACCACTGAAGACCTTGGGAAAGAACTCTTTCGCGTCACCCTGACATCTTTCTTCTCCTTAGATCTCTTGGCTGTGGTAGCTGGTGAGCAGGTGAGCACGTTCGTTCTTTATTGGAGGAAAAAGAATCCAGTCCGCCAGCCCTTGGAGTCAAAAAGACTTGGATGCTGTCTTAATACTAACACTCACTGAGACCTTAAACACATCGTTTAATTTCTCTAAGCGTCAGTTTTTACATCTGTAAAATGGAGATACCACCATTTGCCTCACAGAGCTGTTTCGAATGATAATATAGTTTCTCGTTGTAAAATATTTATTGAGGAATCTCTCTTTTCCCTGACTTTATTTTTTGGATGTGTTAGGGCCTCTTCTAGCCATGGGCGCTTGTCGAACTCCCAACAGAGCCCAGGTCCGCCCTTACAAGCCATAAACCCAGAGGCTCTAGCCCTAGCCTTCCCGGGACGCCACGGCCGGCTGCACCACTCCATCCCCGCGGGCACCGCTCCACAGCAAGTGGACAACTCCGCCCTCTCCCGCAGCTACCACGGCGTCACTTCCGCCGGAAGAGGCGGGCACGTCCGCGCGGTTGGCGCGAAAGTCGGTTCGGGGTTCGGCAATTTCCGGGTCTGAGCCTACTTCGGGGCCGGGGGCGCCGCCGGGTGCGGCGGGTGTGCGCCGGGCTGGCGCCCGACCCCAGCCGCCGTCCCGCGGGCCGCGCGCCCCCCGACTCACAGCCGGGAGACTCCCAGGCTCCACCGAGGTGAGTGAGGCTCGTAGAGAGGACGCAGCTCCAGCCCCACCCCGCCATGGAGTCGCGACGCCGCCTCTGGCCTTCGGGGCCGAGGTTTCTCAACCCTGTAAACGGCTCCCGGACCAGCGGGTGGGACTTAGACGTGAGAGAGGACGTGGCTGCGGGTGGATGGAGAGCCGGGCCTTTGCCTGGGACCAGGGGAGCAAGAGCGTCCGGCCTTTTAGGAGGCATGACTTTGCTCGCTGATTTTCCTGTTTATATTTAAAGTCTGTTTACTGAGAGCTGAATAAGCGGGGTCCACGGATACCCACAGGGACCTTTTCGTTCTGAGCATCCTTGAGCTAAGTGCAATTGAATGTCCATAGGCCTAGGGGACTTAGAGCCTCAGAGCATAGGCCCTCGATGTATTCAATTTAGCGACCTTAATTTCGTCCTCTGATTTGCAAAGATTGGTGTTGTCATCATTTTCCTTGACTTTGCCCACCTTCTGGTGTTTACAAACTGTAATGGACGAATTCACGGGCAAGACCAGAATGTTTGTTCATAAGCGTTCTTACCTGTGCAGAAAAATAGTTGCTTTAAACATTTAACTTCATATGTAATGCGTTTTTGCTCTTATTAATGGTTCCTTTATTTTGCCAGTTCAAAAATGTCCAAAAATGACAAAGAACCGTTTTTTGTGAAGTTTTTAAAGTCGTCAGACAATTCCGAATGTTTTTTTAAAGCTCTTGAGGTAAGAATTCTTGAAAACGTCTTGTTTGATGCTGTGAATTTTCTTGTTTTGGTGCTCTTGATTTATTTGGCCTTATATGTCTTACGCAGTTATTTAATTTTCTTAATAGTTTTACTGTAGTCTACATTAGGAGAGATATCATTGTTACACATTTTTAAATTGACATATTATGTATTGGCAGAGGCTTGCAATCTTAATAACATTTCTATTGAAAGTGGTGGACCAGCTGTTCTTGGAAATTAAGTTGTTTTGTCTATTACCCATAGACCTTTGTGTGTTGAAAAATTTGAGTTGGTCCTGTATTTGTTACCCTTCATTACTTTTGTTAATTGTTTAAAGTTTCATTATGTACAGTGTATTATGGGAGAATATAGGGGTAGCGTAGAGCCTTGCTACTCACAGACCCCAGCAGCATCACCATGGCCTGAAAGTTGGGTCCCAGCTCAGAATTACCAATTAGAATCTGCTTTTTAACAAGATCCTTTGCACATTAAACTTTAAGAAACACTGTTGTAGCAGGTTTTTCTTTGAAGGTTCACTCCTTCAGTAAATAATCGTCTGATAAGCGGTGTTCTAGTACTTGGGATACATCAGTGATAAGAGCAGGCAAAGATCTATACTTTCTTAGAACTTACATTCTAAGTTCTAGCAGGAGGAAATAGGCATTAATCAGACATGTAAATGAGTAAACTGTATAGTATGTTAAAAGTGCTAAGTGCTGTGGGAAGAGAAAAGCAAAACAGGTTAAAGGAGAGTATTTTAGATAGAGAAGGGAAAATTACAATTTATTTTAAGTAGAATGTGATCAGGGTAGACTTTACGGAGAAGACAATATTTGAGTACTCTTGGAGCAGATGAGATAATGAGCAATGCAGATATCTAGGGAAGTTTTCAAGACAGAGGGGACAATCATACACAGGCCCCTGGGAAAGTGCTTACATTGTCTATCCAACACGAGTGTGGCTGTGGTGTAGTGAGCAAGGGATGGAGGAAGAAGGTTAAGGTGTGCTTCAGAGAGGAGAGTAGAGAGGTCATGTGGGCCTTGTGGGCCATTGTAAGGACTTCAGCTTTTTCTTCCAATGAGATGATGAGCCAGTGGAGGGTTTTAATCAGAGGAGTAACGTGATCTGAGTTAATGGTTTTGAAAGGATCACTAAGTATTTAACATAGGACTTCCAACATTTGCTCAGAAAATATTTGAGTGCTTACTGGGAGCCAGGATATGTTGGCAAACAAGATAGATCATGAAACTTTCATTCTTATAAGGGAGAGAGACAAAAACTATAGCTATATGTAATATCAATGTTATTTTTCTTCATAAAATACATTACAGGGATAGAGAAAAAGTATTTTAGAAAGTATGATCAGGAAAGGCATCTCTGAGGAGGTGACATTGAGCAGATCTGATTGAAGTGAGAGATCAAGTCAGGGGAAGTCCTGGGAGAAGAGTGTTCCAGGCAGCAGGAACAAGACAAAGCATCTAATTGAGATCATGTTTAGCTTGTTCAGGCCTAGCAAGAAAACAGGAGTGGCTAGAGGAGAGTGAGCCAAAGGGATGAGAGGTAGAAGGTAAGTGCTGGAGACAGGCAGGGGCCAGACCCTGTGGTCTTGTAGGCCACTGTAAGAAATTTGGATTTTATTCTGAGTGGTCAAAAGCTATGGGAGGTTTTGAGCAGAGTGACATGGCCTGATTTGTATTGTTGAAAAGATTAACTCTGTGTAGAGAACAGAGTTAGGACAAGGGATGGAGAAGGAACCACTTTGGAGATTTCTGCAGAGGTCTAGTGAGAGATGACGGTTGCTTTCAATAGGATAAGGGCTGGATTTGAGATGGACTTTGAAGATGGAGTTCATAGGACATAAATACAGGTAAATAATTTTAGATGCATTATTTCATTTTTTCTTTCAGTCAATAAAAGAGTTCCAGTCAGAAGAATATCTTCAGATTATTACAGAAGAAGAGGCATTGAAGATAAAGGAGAATGATAGATCACTTTATATCTGTGACCCTTTTAGTGGCATTGTCTTTGATCATCTCAGAAAGGTTTGCTCACTTTAGTGTATTCCTTCGGTGGCCTGTTATTTTGGTTTGTTTTTGTTTCAGTGAACATAAGTTCTTTACTGATCATGAAATATTTTGCAAATTATGAATACAGGAAATCTTTTGGTTTTGGAAGCCCAGAATAGTATTTTTAAAGGTTAATCATGTTACAGTAGTCTTTGGTTAATATGCAATTTTTATATTTCAGGGAATTTAGCTTCATTGAGTGTAAGTTAACCCAATAGTAATGAAGCATTTTATTGATGAAGTTCTACTATACTTACATTCAGTTTGATTACAAGAAATATCAAGGAAAAATAATAAAGAATAGGAAAAGACTTCAACATAATGCTTGGTTACTTACTGTCTTACCTATGTGCACTTGAATTTTAGTACCTGTACCTTGTATAGGGTCTGAAAAATTATATGCTAAAAGGAATCATTTCGGGGATGAGCATTGCTAATATACCAATGAGCCATCTTATTTCTTTCTGTTGATTCTAGAGTCTACTGACTCATTACTTTTTTGGTGTCTGGACAAGAGAGAAGCATTGAAATAAAAGTAAACTGGCTGTAATTCCATTCAGATTACAAAGAAGTGATTCTTGTTTGAAGGAGAAGAAAACATAGAAGAGTAGGTAGATGCAGTACTGTCTGTGCAGTATACGGAAGGTCTGTGCCCACCTTTGCCAGAAGCATTGCTGGTCTCACCCTCCTTTTGCAAATAACACTGGCTTGTCAGATAGAATCAATAGCATCAAAATCTCACTTTTCTTATGACTGACCAAAAAGATAGCAACAGTCACTTCCCCTGTAGATTTTTAAATTAGTCATGCTTTGGTGACTTTGGCAACTGTAGGCTTTTAGTCTGGCTTGGATGTGCTGATGTCAAGCAAGACTGTCACCTTTCTCAATTATCAATGAAAATGAAAGGTCATTTTTTGAGTAACCTGCAGTATCTTAGGAGAAGTCATTGTGGGTCTTCCTTGGGAAGACATTAAGTTGTGGACAAAATATTTTTTTTTAATGTGGAAAATGCCTAGGATTATACTTTTTTTGGTAATACAATAGGTATTTTAGAGGAGGATTATTTGGGCTGTTATAATTTTAAACTGCTTCATTGGCTGGGTGCTTCATTTGAAAAGTAAATGTAGAGATTTCCTAATTATTACAGCATAAATTTATTATTCATAGTCACCTGTCATTAAAATTGTGTTTGTTTCAGAGATTTAATGGCAGCTTAATGCCAGTTTTAAGTTAGTGTGGCTTTTGGAGCTTATTTCTTTTGATAGCCTACATTGTTTGGTTTGCTTGGGTGTGTATGTTAACATGTGTTATGTGTGAGGAATTATATAATGGTCTTCATTTTTGTTTTTCTTGTTACAATTTGGTGGTTTTTTCCCCATGGTCATTAACTTCTATAAAGAATTGGTAAATATTACAAAATGTAATTTTATAAGACTGGAGGGCTTTTCCTACTTATTTAAACTTTTTCTTTTTTTGTAGCTTGGCTGCAGAATTGTTGGTCCTCAAGTAGTCATGTTTTGTATGCACCACCAGCGATGTGTCCCAAGAGCTGAGCATCCAGTTTATAATATGGTTATGTCTGATGTAACCATATCTTGTACAAGCTTGGAAAAAGACAGAAGGGTAGGTGTTGAGAGGAATGTCATGATCTCTCTCTCTCTTCATATATATTTTCCCACACTTAATTTTTCTCTGTGCGGGGGCTACTTGGAAAGACCTTGCACTTGGTATTCATGACTTAACAACAAAGTCAGGATGACAGTGTATTTTTTTTAATTTTTAAATAAATTAAATACAGTGAAATCTTTCATTGAAAACTGGCTAATAGAAGTTTTTTGTTTTGATTTAAAAAAGGAAACTCATTTTTTTCTGCATAATTGATGAGTTTGTTTTTCAGTCACATTTTTTCCACCATTGGTTAATCTTTTAAAAAAGGATTCTGAGAGTTATATATAACATACATGTTTTTATATATTATATATATAATTTATATTTTTTAATTATGTGTATATTAAAATATATTGTTTACTATAGAAGCAACATAGTTAAATAAATTCATGGAGTTGAAAAAGATAAATATAGGAAAATAATGTGTATAAAGGTAATCTAACATTTATACTTTACATTTATCTTCCAAAAAGTAATTTTGTTTATTATTTAACTTTATAGTGGTGAGAAATGTTTGTGCATTCAAGCTAACAACAGCAAAAGATTTTTATGGGATATTGTATAAAAAACTGGAAGAGATTGTTTGCTTCAGTGTTAATAATATATTTTCTTTTGGGGCTACAGGAAGAAGTTCATAAATATGTACAAATGATGGGTGGACGTGTATACAGAGACCTTAACATATCAGTAACTCACCTTATTGCAGGAGAAGTTGGTAGCAAAAAATACCTAGTCGCTGCGAACCTAAAGAAACCTATTTTGCTTCCTTCTTGGATAAAAACACTTTGGGAGAAGTCACAGGAGAAGTAAGAAAGATATTTTGACATTTTCTAGATTTGAAAAAATGATACATTCAGTCATTTTGACATATTGTTGGTTTTCATAGGGGAGGTTTCATGATATCCTCTTCGGATTTGCCATTTTGGTGCAAAAATAAGATTATTATTCTTTCCTCCAATGGAAAAAAAAGATAATCTGCAAGCTGTCATTATCATGGTACAAGTTGATAGGTAGAATGAGCTGTGGGCTTAGCATTAGCTATAAGGTAAGAAATGCTTTGATAATAAAATTGTTTTCAGTGGTAAACATTCATTAAATAGTTGAGAAAATCATTGTGGCAAGTGTAGCTGTTACGTTGCCTTATCCTCCAAGGCTGTGCCTGTATGTTAAGTTGGAGAGTAAATTTTAGCTGCTTTGGCATTTGTGTTCCCTCCCAAAAGGGGCATATGTAAGGTTGAATATAAACATACATAAGCCATTAACTGAAATGCGATCATTCAGTAAATGTTAACTGAGCCTATTTTATGTACCTGGCGTGAGCTAGGCATTAGGTATAAGTAGAGAGCAAAACAGGACAGCGTCTGTGCCTTTGTGGAGCTTAGAGCCTATTTCAAAGGATAGAATTGAGTTTCCTTTAAAATTAGACTAACAACCAAAAAGTCCAGGTACCACTGTTTGAATTAAATAGGCATTTTTCCAGTCTTCCTTTCAACACCACCCAGCACATCCTAAACACGTCTCCTCATTGGCACCCTCATTCCTAGCCTGTCTCATCAGCACATCTGCCTAGTATGGCAAAGAATTATATTTTTGTTGGTATTCTGACAAAAATCATTGCTTATTATTTATATAGTATAGTGGACGAATTAAAAATCTGTTTTCTAGTAGACAACCAAAGAACCTTTGGGTGTTAGAAATTTAGAAATTTTGGAAAATGCACTGCTTTGACCAGCATGGACTTAGAGTTAATGAAATATATATTTTCCCTTAATACAGTTTTATTTGAGAGGCTCTATCTGAAACATTAATTTTTATTAGAGACATGATTTGAGCTAGATGAGCAATTAGTATAATTCTAAGCGTGTTTGTCAGTTCTCCTTTTCTTAAAAATGATTAAAATGCTAAAAAATGAGGAAATCATTCATGATATTCCTATTGTTTGTCATTATTCTCCTAGTAAATTTTTAAGCTATCTGGTATATAAAATATGTTGATTTTTTTCCTTTTTATCATTTGTTTTCCCCAGAAAAATAGCTAGGTATACCGATATAAACATGGAAGACTTCAAGTGTCCTGTTTTTCTTGGTTGCATAATCTGTGTGACTGGCTTATGTGGCTTAGACAGGAAAGCAGTACAGCGACTCACAGTTAAGCATGGAGGTCAATACATGGGACAATTAAAAATGAATGAATGTACACACCTCATTGTGCAAGAACCAAAAGGTAAAATTGTTTCCCAAATGGATGAATGCAAGATTGTCTCTAGTATTGAACATTTTAAAATCTTTATAGCATAGCTTTTACTTGTGACATGTCATAAATCTGCTATGATATTTTTTCCTCTAAAGTCTTACAAAGATAGTTTGGTTTACAATCTGTAGGAAAATATCATGACTATCCTAGTGTTTACAAGGTCATTGAATAAATATTAAACAAAAGTTTCCAGTGATGTTTTATCTAAATTTATTATCAGAGCTTTAAGTCCCCACATGTTACCAAATACTTAAGAGATGAAAAATTTGGGTGAATAACAAAAAAGCTAGTAGATGTAGCTAAATTGTGGTTTTTTCTAATGATAAATTTTTAAGTCTTGGCATAGTTTTTAATTGAATGAATCAGCTTTGCTGAACGGACTAGAAGTTTTAACTTGAAGATAACACCTTGCAGAACATGAGACAATTAAAAGAAGAAAATTACATTACCAAGAAGCAGCAATTAAAATTGTTACTAATTTTGGTGTTCTATAACCTTTATACCTATTCTGGAAAATATTTTTTATCAGTACTCTTAAAATATGTAAAAATTGATGAGATGAGAATTTTGTTAATATTTTTATCTCTATTTTTATCTATACTGTGTTTTACAAAACTACCTAAGTAAGAAAATTAGAAAAAAAAAAGTTAAAGTTAATTGATAATTGTCCTTAAGTCAGAACTTCAGGTATGGCCAATTATGATTGTGTGTAAAGTTGATAACTGCTGTTGGTTTTCTGAATCTGAAGACAGTTCATCTCTTAGCTCTGAAGAATGTAAAAAAGGAAAACCTTTTCATGTTATTGTTTACTACATTTGACCTCAATTTCTCTATCATACTATTTCAGAATGCATTGTATTAAAAGTTTTTTTAAGGCAATAAGAAAATACATTTTTAAATATGATTTATTTGTCTATTCACCTGTCTACCCTAGACTTCAAATAGAATCGTATTGACGTAGGAGTAGTCTATTGAAAGTTGGTATTTTTTATATTGCAGACATTTACACTTTTCACAGTTGTTTCATGTAGTCTTACTAAAACCACATAATTCTGTGAGTTATCCCACGTTACAGACTAAGAAGCTGGTTTAAAAAATTTAAGTGATAGAGGCTATACTCAGTCAAGTCTGACATTATTTCAGTTGCCCCACAGTTGCCTCTGTCTCTGCAGTTTAGTAAAAGATAAACTCCCTCACATAGCATATGCGTTTACACAACACATAGAAAATATAATTGGGTAATAACCTAAAATATTACTTTCTCATACACTATATAGCCTATTGGTTAAAAGTAAGAATAATTGCTGGTAACTTTAATTTTGTCTCAGGTGGGGTTTTTTTCCATAACCTGTCATAATTTGAGTATTTCTGCAAAAACAGATTTTAATGGTTTGTATCTCTCTCTCTCAATGAACATAATAGGTCAAAAATATGAATGTGCCAAAAGATGGAATGTACACTGTGTGACCACACAGTGGTTTTTTGACAGTGTTGAGAAAGGTTTTTGTCAGGATGAATCTATGTACAAGACCGAGCCTAGACCAGAAACAAAGAGTATGCCTGATACTTCAACTCCTACTGGCCAGATCAACACAATTGATAGTAAGTCTCTGTAGGATTAAATAAACAATCATTTTAAGACAATCAGTTTTCTATGTAAGAATTTATTTGTTAAGGGGATCAGTGAGGTACAGTAATGAATTTCATCTTTTCTTGCCGTGCTTCCAGGTATAATTGTATAATAAAATAACCAAATTGTATTAAAAAATTAGTCCAGAGCTCCTGATATTTCTTTTTATAATGAATGCATGCTTTCTTTTATACCCTGATGTAGTGTAGAAGATGATTAAAGAAATTAAGAATACTAGTAGGTAAAGACTAAAAATAAGGGAATTCATTTTTTAAAACTTGACTGGCATACAAATATTAGTAAGTTTTCTTTGTTAGTTTACTGCAACTGTTATAGATCATCTATATTCATATAAAATTTGAAACCTTTTCTGTCTTGGAGGTACCATGTTAGCAATTTAATAAATGTTATAAAATCTTTTTCAAATATAAGCTTCCTGGACCTTAAAGTCAGCAACGTCAGATTTTTATTGGAATCAAGTCACTACTAGGGAAATGTATTAAATACATTTTCATTTAAATAAGATATGAACCTTAATTTCATTTTCCCTTTTCATACTTTGCCACCGACATTTTCAGTAAAAGCATTTGAATCTTAATCTGGAAACTGTTTATAGCTCTTTTTGTATAAGGAAAGTTAATCTATAGGAAAATGTGTAATCAGAATTATTTTATCTTCATAAATTTATACATCTCTTGTTTAATATGTAGGTCGTACTCTTTCAGATGTCAGCCATATTTCCAACATCAATGCGAGTTGCATAAATGAATCTATATATAATTCAGTTCTTAATAGCAAAGTGGAGCCTACTTTTGAAAATCTGGAAAATCTGGATGTCAGTGCATTTCAAGCACCTGAAGATTTATTGGATGGTTGTCGGGTATGTCTTTAACATGTAGTAAATGCAGTAAGTGATAATATACATTAGTACTTCTGGTTTCACTTTGAAGACCCTTCAGAGTTGGACTTGGCCTTATCTGTGTAAACCCTCCACTCTAGCTAAGCAGATGCTCTCATTAGGCCATGTCCATCTTTTAGCTGTTAGGGTCTCTCTGCCTGGGATGTACCTCCATCTGTCATCCTTTGAAGTTCATAGCACTTTTCAACTCTGCTCATAATTTTTCCATCTACTGTGTTTTGAGAGCATTTAGTTTCTGAACCACTTAATGGATTTTTATTTATACCATCATTTATTAGGTGTTTATAATATGCTAGACACTGTTAATTATTTCATATATATTGTTAATATGTTGTATATAATCCCACTTAATTCCCATGAATAACTCTAAAACAGATACCATCTTGAGTCTAAGACTTCGAGGATTAAAGTTCTTGTTCAGAGTCTCACACTAAGTAGCCAGCCATCTACTCCAAACCCTGTATTCCTAGCCTGTATTAGGCACACTGCTTTGTTTAATAACTCTTGGGCTATTTAATTTTTTGTGTGTCTGAGTAACTATCTTATAGTGCCTTGATGGAAACATCACATGTGTCTTCTAGAACGGAATACTTAATATATTCCTGCTTGTAGAATCAATAGGCTATGCATTAATTCTCAAAGAGTAGCAAAGATTTAACCCTCTTTTATTCCTAAGGAAACTGGACAAATTACCTTCTTTCTATACTTTTAAAACTTAGTTTACTGGCAGAACAGAAATTCTGTTGCATAATCTTTTATCCTAGACAATACTAATTCTGGATATGACTTAATTATTCTTTACTTATAGGAAGTGTATGATTTCTAATTTTTGTTAAAAAATAGTCTTTGTTTCCTTTTTAAAATTTTTTTTTGAATTTTTTAATAGAATTTTTTTAAGCTTTTAGTTTTTTGGGGGATGGGGGAAGTAATTAGGTATTTACTTATTTGTAAGGGAGGTTCTGGGGATTGAACCCACCACGTCATGCATGCTAAGCTTGTGCTCTACCACTGAGCTATACCCTCCCCCCAAAATATATTCTAGTAATAAAGGTTATTTAGTTTGGGATATAAATGCAGTTAGGAACAGAATGGTCATTCTTAAGAAATTTTTTAAAGACACGTTATTAAAATAAAGAAGATTGTTATTGATTAAATTGGCTTAAATATATACATATTGATAGTAAAAAACAACTTACTGCATACATATTATCCTCAAAGCATTATGCTCAGCTCTTTGACTTAAATTTTCTTATTTAGTCAACTCTGGAAAAGATATCTCAATTTATAAATTAGAAAATTGGTTTAAAGTGTCTTAAGTATCTTGGCATGGTCATATGGTTAATCATTTGCAGCTAAACCAAAATTTAAACCTAGATTTTTTGAATTCAGACATTTAACTCCAGTTTATTTCTATAATTACTGTAAAATTTATAGGTAGAAAGATCTTTACAATTTAAGAGGCTATCTGCATTTTAGAAATTTCTGTGCACTAATATTCAGAAGATAATTGATTCTGGCTTCTATTTTATTTAAAGCCTCAAAATACCTATCAAGTGTCTACTGTAAAGGATAAAATGCTCTGAGATTGTGAGGAAGTGATAAAATAAAAATTAAGAATCCTTAAAAAATCAGTTTCAGCAAGTACTCCAACTCCTAACATATGGTAAAATGTACATGAATTGTCTTATTTACATACAATGGGTTTAGATGTATATTTTTAATAAATTGGTTTCTATGTAGAGAAATAAACCATTTTAAATGCATTAATCTAAAGTAAGTATTTTCTTTCTTTGCAGATATATCTTTGCGGTTTTAGTGGCCGAAAGCTAGATAAACTAAGAAGGCTTATTAACAGTGGAGGTGGAGTTCGTTTTAATCAGCTCAATGAAGATGTAACTCATGTTATTGTGGGAGATTATGATGACGAATTGAAGCAGTTTTGGGATAAATCAACCCACAGGTTTTGTCAGTTTTTAATTCAAAGCAATTTTTACTATGTAATGATTTTTCTTAAAATTACATGTCCCTGCAATTATGGAAGCTGCGTGGCAAGTGGGATGATGGCCTTTATCATTTAAACTAATATATAACAATGTACTATTTTTGTAGGCCTCATGTGGTGGGAGCACAGTGGTTGCTAGAGTGTTTTAGTAAAGGTTATATGCTTCCTGAAGAGCCATATATCCATGCTAACTACCGGCCAGTGGAAATTCCAGTTTCAGATCAACCTGAAAGTAAAGCAGCCCTTTTAAAAAGAAAGAACAGCACCTTCTCTAAGAAAGACTTTGCTCCTAATGAAAAGCATGAACAAGCTGATGAAGATCTGCTCTCTCAATACATGGATGATAACCCAACAGTAGGTAAGAAAGAGTGATTAGTGCTTACAGTCTTTAAGAAGTATTTTAGTAGCAGAATGCATACGTAAGTGATTTCTGCCAGATGTTCTAGAACTTGAGTTGAACTAACCTTTTGCTTCCCTTGAAGTTTTATGTTTGTTACTTTTTCTCTAAGCAGGCAAGACTAAGGGGTTCTGGACCCTCTGACCCCCTCTTCTCTCCTCAGCTCACCTGTTCAACTTTGATCTGTTTTATATACAGGCATCAGTTGGTTTGTGTGAGTTTATAACAGCCTGAGCTTTTATTTTAACCTTATAACAAATGCGTCTTACTTGGTTATTGTGGTCTTTAATGCATATAATGCATGTGTATATTGCTGTAAGTAATATATACACTGTTCCATTTTGTGTATATTTTAACTTACATAAATGATATATAGCGTGTACTCTTTTGCTGCATTGCCCGGAACATGAGAGATTCATCCAATACAAGTAACTAGTTATAAATATACCATACATAATTTATTTTCCCACCTGGGACATTTTTATTGTGTGGACATGGCTGATTGATAGGATATGTGCATCTTCAACTTTCTTATATAATGCATGTTGCTTTCTGAGAGCCTTTAAAAAATTATTTATTATTGTATTGTTTAATTTTAATTTTAATTTTGGTGGGGTTGGGGAGGCAGTTAGGTTTATTTATTTTTTGAGGAGGTACTGGGGATTGAACCCAGGACCTCGTGCATGCTAAGCACACGTTCTACCACTTGAGCTATACCCTACCCCTGCTTTCTGAAGTGTTCATTATAGTTTGCCACTATATACTAGAATAATAGTAAGGATCCTGTTGTTGCACATTCTTTCAGCATTTAGTATTTCTTGTAAGGCTTGAAATTTTTGTTAATTTGATGGATGTAAAGTAGGATCTCATTGTGATTTTAATTTCATAACTGATTGCTAGTAAAGTAGAGAATCTTTTTGAGTGTTATTTGGCCATAATATTTTAAGATAGTTGAATTTTTCAATCTATTATTTTGTGGTTTGTGCTTTTCTATCTTATGTAAGAAGTTTTCCTATCCTAAGGTCATAAAGTATATATACTTTTCAGAAGTCTTAAAATTTTATCACATGTACATCTTTAATCCATGTGGAGTTAATTTTTGTATATGATAAGTGTTCAAATTGTACCTTATCCATGTGGATAATCACTTTTTTTCAAACTTTTTATTGAATAAGCTATCCTTTCTTCACTAATTTGCACTGCTGCCTCTGTCATTTATTAAGAATATGTTATGTGGGAATCTGTTGAGGCTTTTTATTCTGTTGCACTGAGATACCACACTGATAAACCATCTTGTTATTATGCCTTGTGATATGGTTTGATACCTGAGATAAAAAGACTCTAATTTTCTTTACAAAAGTGGCTTACCTATTCTATACAAATTTTTAAAATTAGTTTGTCAATTTGAACAAAATCAACATGGGAATTTGGTTGAAATTGTATAGAATTTATAGTTTGAAGCAAAATTGACATCTTTACAATGAAAAGATCTTCCTATCCATTACAATGTAATGACTGTATAAGATCCTAAACATGCTTTGTTACAACAACTATTCTTAATTTATTTTCTATCTATATTATGTAGTCATGTCTTGAAATTACATTTTTGATCTGTTTGCCGGTGTATAAGAATGAAATATTTTCAATATTGATCTCAAGTCTTATTTTTAAACTTTTCTGTAGAACATTTTGGGTATTGAATTTTTTTAATTAAGGTAAAATATACATAACAATATATCATTTTAACCATTTTTAGGTGTGCAATTCAGTGGTATTAATTATAGTCACAGTGTTGTGCCACCGTCATTACCATTCATCCCAGAACTTTTTTGTCTTCCCAAACTGAAAGTTTACAGCCATTAAACAATAACTCCCTATTCCTCCCTTCACCCAGTCGCTGGCAACTACCATTTTGTTTTCTGTTCCTGTGAATTTGGCTATTCTAGGTAGTTCATATAAGTGGGAGTCATACAATATCTGTTCTTTTGTGTCTGGCTTATTTCACTTAGCATAATGCCTTTAAGGTTCATCCATGTTTTAGCATGTGTCAGAATTTCATTCCTTTTTTTGAGACCTCTAAGTTACTTTATTGCCTGGATGTTTCTTGGACCATCATACCTGTGTAAATCTGTACCCTAACTTACTTTGAGGACCAGCCTATGATGATAAATTTTCCCAGAAGAGATGTTTTCCCCTTTGACTCAAAGCCAAAATCAAGTGTGCCTGTCATCTCCTTTTGCAGGGTGGATTTGTTGTTGTTGGTGGTGGTGGTGGTGGTGATTGGTTGGTTTTGATCTACATTTTTACTATTGGCACTTCCCTTTAGGGTTTCTGAGTTTGTTTCCTCAGGGTATCCTGTACCTCATCTCTAATTTGTTTGAAACCTTGACTTGACTCCTGTCCCCTTGTGTGATATCCTTAAATTCCAAGGGTCTGGATCACTACCAAAATAAATTCAGGGTAACCATTAGCTTCAGTAGTCACTTAATGCTCTGGATTCATGCTACTACTTCATTTTTAGCCCTTGAGAATTTCCCTTGCTTTCTTGCAAACTCAGCTATGCGTTTGTAAGGATGTCTTTAATATTTCATCCTCTGTTTTCAAGTGTTTTATAGTGATAAGGTTTTGAATGTCTAACCTACCATATTCCTAGAAGGAAACTTTCAGTATTCCTTTTTTAATCCACACTATTTCTGTTCATCGTGTATTGAAAATCTGATTTTTGTCAGACCATTTGCTTATGCTTCAGTAGTGTATCGTATCAGGAGATCATCCTAATTTTTTAGGGTTTTGTGGTATGAAGGAGCCACAGGTTGACTGGAAGCAGTTCTGTGCACTATCCTTCAGCAAGGGCACTTGGTGGAGGCAGGCAGTTAGTTTCTCAAACCTTCCTTTCTAAAGCAGCTACTGGTCTACTGACTTTGAAAGGATTTAGTGGCAGTAAATCTCAGTGAATTCGCAAGCACCTTAAAAGAATGTAATCAAGTATTTTACAGTTACTTCTTAAAGCAAAATTACTTTTGATTTGAGAGAGCTTTTTTAATAATAGGCTTGTAAAAAATGTCAGGCGTCCAAATGACATCTATTTGAAAAGAGGTTTATTGCTAAAATAAATGGAAAGAACTTCTGTAGACATGTTAATTTAGTCTGAGTCTTTAATAACTTTAGGGTTTTAGTAGTAGTCTGAAATTTCACTGGATTTCTTCCCATCTCACCACCAATATACAGACATCAAAGTGGGTTTTTTTCCCTCTTAGATGTGATTGTGAATCCTTGTAATTGCAAAGGAAATTTGCTTTTACATTTTATACTAGAAATAGCTATTTTAAAAACTACTTTTTCCATAATGTTGTATAATATATCACCTTTATTTCCATCTAAGCTTATTCATCCTCAAATATATCTATAAATTTTAAATATACTATTATCCTTTATTTCTTATAGTATGAAACTTGAGGGTCAAAGAGTCTCCTGACCTACTGATCAGTAAATGCTCTAGACAAAACTGCTTCTTCAGTGTCAGTAACATTAATTTAAATACTTGTATTAAGTAGGAATTAAAATATGTGTGTATGTATATGTGTCTAAATACATATATGGCAGTAATTAGTTTAAAATGTTAATGTCTGTTGAAGATGAGGATAGAGATTAAAAGATGGCACTGTAACATAATGCTGTGGATCCTAGAGGCAGATAGACTTTGGTTTTTATTTCATTTCTGCCACCTGATAACTGTATGACCTTAGATAAGTTACATAACCTCTTTAAGCCTGACTTTCTTCTTGGAAGAAAGGGTATAGATATACCAGTAGTATCAGCCTCATAGTTTCTTTCTTTCTTTCTTTCTTTCTTTTTTTTTTTTTTGACATTTTTTATTGATTTATAATCATTTTACAATGTTGTGTCAGATTCCAGTGTAGAGCACAATTTTTCAGTTTTACATAGCCTCATAGTTTCTGGAGCATTGATTACATGCATGTAAAGCACTTAGCCACAGTGCTTGTATAAATAAATAAGTGAAGAATCCTTGAATAGCTTCCGGGCTGGTTGGAATCCCATGAAGTAGGGCTTGGCAAACTTTTTTTTTTTATAAAAGGCTAGACAGTAAATATTTTAGGCTTTTCTAGCCATATTCTGTCTCTGTCACATATTCTATTTTGTTTTGTTCTGTTTTTGCAACCTTTTAAAAATGTAAAAGCCATTAACACACGGAGCCTACTTTGGCTCCTAGGCTGTAGTTTGCCAATCTCTGCCAATTAAGGTGTTACCTTCCAACAAGACAGCACTAAAGCTTTCAAAAAATACTGAGTTTTTACCTCTTAAACTTCTAGGATTGATTTCACAATATTTATTGTGTATTAGGGACTACACTTTTGTTATTGACATTTATGTTTTAAAACAGCAATTTTTTTTTCTTCTACCCATTTGTCAGCCAACTTTATCCTAAAATGAAGTAGTAGAGACTATTTATTGGATCCTTGATCAGTTGTTCTCATAAGAAATCTGTATAGAAGCTAAATAGCTCCAATTTTGGTATGAAACACTTTAGAAATTTTTGAAAGAGAAGTAACCATAATTCCCTTATTATTGCATTTATTCAGTTATTTCCATGTGAAGGGCTTGACCGCTTATGCCTGTTACCTCTTTTTGTTCCTTAATGATATTTTCTCAATTCTACTGTGAATTATTTAAACCAGTTTTGGAACTAAGACAGGCCCTTGGAGTTACTGGAGCTTCATAATTTTCAACTAATTAGAGTTTCTAATACTCTCAGTATACTTAGAATAGAAACATGATTGCTGTATCCTTCCTAATGGAAGATGGTAATATTGGCAACACTGTTGGTAACCCAGAAGTTGGGGTGGATTTGTATTCTTTCCTCACTGTATATTTATAAAGCTTTAGTTTTTTAAGTGTGGTCATAATTCTTAGGCTCCATGTTACCTTAATATCTTTACTAGGGAATAAACTTTATAGAATAAGTTATCTGTTAGAAAACATTTCTTTTTCTATTCCAGTTGAAGCTGTGAAGTCTGAAGCTGAGCCCTTTAATGATTCTACTCATGTTGAGCCCTGTAATGATTCTACTCATGTTTCTCTGCAAGAAGAAAATCAGTCTTCTGTCAGTCATTGCCTCCCTGATGCTTCTACAATTACTGAAGGTTTATTTAGGCAAAGGAGTTTCCTTGTTTTGGGTTTTAGTAATGAAAATGAAACTAGTATTGCAACTATCATAAGAGAAAATGCTGGAAAAGTTGTATCTCTTCAGAGCAGAACTGTTGCTGATTATGCTGTGGTTCCTCTGCTGGGGTGTGAAGTACAGGCGACTGTGGGAGAAGTTGTTACCAATACTTGGCTGGTAAGAAAACACTCTAGCCCCTGAAATGTAGTATTGAAGAATATCTGAATGCTAAGAGTGCTAATGTTTATTTCTTAGTTCAGTTTCAGTAAATTGGTATTTGGATTTGAGCACTGTCTGGATTTTGCTTTTAGCAGAGAAAATTATAAATAGTGAAATACCCAAGTTTCTTGGTCCTAATCCTGGTAAAATGAAGGTTATTGTATTGGAGGGCCATACCAGCAACGTTCCTTCTCAGGAAGTTACTCCACATCATCTCATACTATTTCAGTTTTCCTTGTTTTCTCACAACCAAAACATAACATTCACTTTTGTACTATTCCATGTTATTGGCTTATCACGGATAATTTCACCATTGGTTTTTTTTTTTAACTTTCCAAGAATTAAGAGAAAAAAATTATAAACTAATACATTGGAAGAAATTAAATTTAAAGCAATATTCAGTAAATTCAATGATATTTAGTATCCTGTATAATGAATTGATTTAAATATATCTTTAAATATTATAATTTTAAATGTGTTGAGAATGAGCATACACAAGTTTATATTAAAGTAAAATTGCTTTTCATCCAAACTGAAGTTACTGCTACTGTAACTGAAACGGTGTTAACCATTGGTTGCTTATTTCAGGTTGATGTTAATGTTTCTCTTGTTTTTAAAAGGTAACTTGTATAGAATATCAGACTTTAACTGATCCAAAGTCAAATCCTCTCTTCACGCCAGTCCCAGTAATGGCAGGAATGACTCCTTTAGAGAAGTGTGTTGTTTCATTCAGCCAATGTGTAGGAGCAGAAAAAGATTCATTGACATTCTTAGCAAATCGCCTTGGAGCAAGGTATGTAGTATTTTTAGTGCACCTGCTGTCTTGGTGTACTTTCTATCTGCTTTGACTTGTAGAAGAGCATTCAGATTAGAATTTGGCTGGGTGTCTTCATAATATTTATGGGAAGTTCATTATTTATCTATGATGGCTCAAAGTGGGAGAGGGGAAAGTGCTGTTAGATGGATGCCTGGCAAATGTTAAGACTATAGGCATTAATGCTTACCTACCAGGAAAAGGAAGATTTAAAGCTGATACATGGGCCGTTATTGAATATTACTTGTCTAAATAAGCATTACTCCCTTTCATGTGCCATATGGATGATTTATTCTTTCTCAGTATACATTCATTGTTTCTCTGCAATGCAGATGTTAAGTGGGAATAATGAATACTTTGGGAGAAGGAAAATAAATTTTAAAGTTAATTCCAAAATCCAAATTAGCCCAACCCCTAAGTGAACATTAGATAGTGGCTAAAGGAAGTAGAAAACTGTTGTATCAATAAATGTAAATGAACTAAACTTTTACATTAAAGGAAAGGTTCTTTTAGATTAGATCTTGAAGCAACACTTAAAATGGTTTTAAACAAAAGACACACCTAGGCCAAAGTGATTCAGAACATTTGGGGAAAAAAAAGATGGGCAAAGGTATGTCAAGTAAATGCAAATAAAAAGAAAGAAGGGGGTTGCAATTTTAATGTTAGATGCCAGACAAGTTTGGAGTCAAATCAAAAGGCATTAAATGAGAAAAAGAAGAGCGCTATAAGTAAACAGTGCTGGTCGTACCAAAGGTAATATATATATTGTTAAAATACATATATATACACTCTCTATATATATACACTATGTATACATACACAACATACATACACACACACACACACACAAACACACACTCAGTAGAGCATGACTGTCATGAAACAAAAACAACAGGATATACGAGGAGGAATCAGCAGAAACACATTACTTGTAGGAGACTTTAATTCCCGTCTTTTACTTCATGACAGGTCAAAGAGGAAACAAGGAAGGAAAAACAGATTTGTATTTAAACAGCACAGTTAGCTATCTATTCCTGAAACAGTGACCATACCTTTTCAGATGCCTGTGGCCTGTAAAGAAATTGGCCACAAAGAAAACCTCAGTAAATGAAAGTAGAAAGTACAGGCCATAGCCTAGAAATCATTATCAACATAATAGTAACAAGCAACTGCAGTGCCCATATTGTGACCTCAAAATACCATTTCCCACTAAAAAAAAACGGAAGCTTAAAAAAATGGTCAAGTCTAGATCTGAGTGCCAGTGAATTTGGAACATTTTGTCAGACCAGATAGCAAGTATATTAACCAAAAACTACTAAGGGAGCGTTGCGTCCAAAGGACCTCCACTGGCCAAAGGCAGGAAAGTTAAGTATTACTAGAGATAACAGGGAACAGGAAGAGGAGAGGAAGCCTACAAGCTAAAAGACACAAAAAGTTAAATGAAATGTTCAAGTATGCACTGTGATAAAACTAAAGAAAAGTAAGGAAGTGATTACCATAAATATCCAAATAATGGCTACTATTAGGAAGGGAGGGAAGAGGAGCTATTATTGAGAAGAGGCATGTTGGAGAGGTTCTGGAGTGACTGGTAAGATTCTGTCTTCTGACATGGGTGGGGATATAAGGATATTCCCCTTATGATAATTCAGTAAATTATTTCCTTTTCTGCTGTGTTCTGTATTTGAATTATACTGAATTAATAAAAAGCTTTTAGAAAAAATGAATTGTAGAAAATAACAAAAATATGGCAGCAGACTCTAAGGGGTGTAACTAACGCAGTGCTCAGAAAAATTCAGTAAAGTGCTTATGCAGAAAATTAATATACAGAAGTCACTGACCTTCATATACACAGCCAGCTAGAAGAGCTAAGGAAAACAAAAATCTTTTACCACATCTGTGGTAAAATAAAATACCTAACAACATGATGTGGAATCTTAAAACAAAACTAAACAAATTAATAAACAAAACAGAACTGAAATGGGGGAGGGTATAGCTCAGTGGTAGAATGCATGCCTAGTATGAACGAGGTCCTGGTTCAATCCCTGGTACCTCCATTAAAATAAGTATACGTAGGGGTCCCCCCCCCCCGAAAATAAATAAATAAATAAATAAATAAATAAATAAATAAATAAATAAATAAATAAATAAATATTTTTAAAAAATAGATTTATAGATACAGAGAACAAACTGCTGGTCACCAGAGGGGAACAGAATGGGGGGTTGGGCAAAATAGGTGAAGGGAATTAAGAGGTATAAACTTTCCGCTATAAAATAGTCTTGGGGGTGTAATGTACAGCATAAGTAAAATAGTAATGCTGTAATAGCTTTGTATAGTGACAGATGGTCACTTGGCTTATGGTGTTGATCATTTTTGTAATGTATTTAAATATCAAATCACTGTGTTGTACACCTGAAGCTAATATGTATGCTAACTATACTTCAATATTAAAAGAATAAGTTTAAAGTGAAACTTAGAAGAGCTACTGAAACTTGTAAAATGCTATTGAGGGAAACAAAATAAGACTTGAATGGTAAGAAAGATGTACATGTTCTTGGATAGGAAGACTAAACATTAAAGAAGTTTCTGTTATCCCTAGCATTAATGTATAAATTTTACATGATCTCAATAAAAATGCTGAAGAAATTTTTTTGTTTGTTTTGTTTTGTGTTATGCATCAGTGCTCTTGCTATCAGTAAGTACTTTTTAAAAATTGTACTTTGTTTTTCATTTACTCAGCAAATTTTTAAGACCCCCCCCCCACCTTTTTTGGGGGGTGGGAGGTAATTAGGTTTATTTATTTACTTTTGATGGAGGTACTGGGGATTGAACCCAGGACCTCATGCATGTTAGGCATGCACTCTACCACTGAGCTACACCCTCCCCAGAGATTTTTTAGAGAGGGCAATAAGCAAACTCATTCTTAAATTCATGGGAAAATATTAGCAAGCAGGAAAGTCATGAAAATTCTGAAATAGAGTAGTTATTTAAATATATTTTATAAATTTCACTAAATAATAGTGTGTCTATAAGTAGCGGAAAGTTCAATAAACAAGTTAAAAAGTCTAGAAATAGACCCAAATACAAATAAGAATTTGCTATATGATAAAAGTGATATATCAACTTGAGGAAGAGATGGTTTATTTAATAAATAGGATTCAGTAAAGTTGGAGCCATACTTAAGAGCCAGCAAAATAAATACCAAATTGTTCAGTGGGTGAAATGTGAAGAATGAAACCATGAAAAGTACTAGGAAAAACATGGGAGATTAAACAAATCTTAAAAATGAGGAACTAGAACCTAAAGCCTAGAGATCATAGAAGAAAAGAAAATTACATTTATATTTCAAGTGATGGACTTCTGTTTCTGCCCCCATATTCTCTTTAATATTCTGTGATCTTTAGATAGTCACTTAATTTTTCTGTATATTTCCCCAGGTTGTATCTTTACAATAATTTGTAAAATATTGATAACTCACAAATATTGACAGGATCGAATGAGATTATGTGTGAAAATGCTTAGAGAAATTGTAGTTGGCTGAAAGGTATAACGTATTATTCATATACTTCCCTTGTTCTGCTGGTTGTTTGATGCCCCATTGTGGAAGGAAAGGCAGGGTGAGTGGGTAATTTTTCTGGTTATTTCTTAAAAGTCTAGTTTAATTTGCTTATGTTTTTATAAATTGTAGCAGTACATTTTTATCCTAGAGTAAGCATTTGTAGGGGGATTGATTTAAGAACTAGAACCAACTTTCAATCTGTGAGGATTTTTTTTTATACTTAGAAGTCTAACAACACTGTTGTATTAGAAACTTCATTCTTAACTTTGCTGGCTAATTGTGCACATGACCATTTGCTTTCTTTAAATATAACTTCCAGGGTTCAAGAATTCTTCGTTCGCAAATCCAATGCAAAGAAAGGCATGTTTGCCAGTACACATCTTATATTGAAAGAACCAGGTGGTTCTAAATATGAAGCTGCCAAGAAGTGGAAATTGCCAGCAGTCACTATAGCTTGGCTATTGGAGACTGCTAGAATGGGGAAGAGAGCAAATGAAAGCCATTTTCTGATTGAAAATTCACATAAAGAAGGTTAATATTTTCATTTTGTTCTTTATTTTGTTCAATTTGACGATTTCTGGGATATGAATGTACTAAAGCTTGTTATTAGGAAAAGTCATTGATTTCCCCCTTTCACGTGAGCCATGTTGGGCATTCATTATGAGGGGAAGGGAATAAATGTGCGTTCATAGCACAAATGTTTAATTTGTATCCGTACTCTTGAGTGTAGGCACTACCTGAAAGCTAGAGGATACAAAATAATATAGGAGCATCCTAGGGTCTCAGTGTTTGACGTCTAAAGATGTGAGCTTAGATCCCATTAACTGTTCCTTCTGTGGCTCCCACTGACACACTGTGTAATTAAAGTGCTCTCTAGTCCTCATCTTTGGACTTTTGTATGTTTTCTCTTGTCCACCTCAAGCTTGCCTGTTCCTCCTTATCTTTCAGTTCTCAGCTTTGATGTCACTTTCCCTGGAAAGATTGTCTTGACTCACCAAGTATGGCTTTTGTCTTGCCATGACACCCTGTCCCTTTTATAGCTCTTATCCTAATGTTATCAATCTAGTTTACGTTCATGTTTCCATGTTCAGCCACATGCTCTGAAAAGGTGAAGAGTGTGAGTGTCTTGTGCATTATAGATTTCCATTGCCTGGCATTGGGCTTGTCATGGGGCACCTGTCTAATAAGTGTTTCTGTTAAGTGTTGAAAAAAAGGTGGGAGTCAGGGTGGGAGGACACAGTAGCCCCTCTTGTAAGATGATGGCATCCCTGGGCACACTTCAGGGACAAGTCAATAGCTTGGGAACAGCTATCAGAGCTATCATTACTTTTACCTAGACAAACTGGAAATTTTACAACTGAGGCAAAGTAATGTTTATAGGTCATATTAAAAATTCATTAAGGAATCTCCAGAAGCTTGACTGTAGTTGTTAACTCTGAGTATATGTAATTGGAATTTTCTTTTTACTCTGCTGTTGACTAACATGACATTTATTTATATAATTTGGGGCAAATTTTGAGGTTTATTGAGAATATTTCAAGTTGAAATAAGTTGAAACAGGAAATCTAATTTCATTAATCAGTTCAGTTATATGCTTGTCTAACTCAACGTATATTTTAATGTATCATCCAGTTTGTTTCTTGGAAAGTCGATTTAAAGTGTACTTGAGAAGTCACATGAAAATTAACAATAAGATATAAAAATATTACTTCTCATGTGCCTCTTTAGAGACAGAAAGATGGCATTAGTGGCTCACATTTGTTTCTTTTCCTTTTAAATCTCTAGAGCAAGGTTTGGAAACTGAAACAACAAAAGGGGTGAATCTAAATCCAGATACTCCAGAGCATCCTGTCACCCACCTGGAAACTCACAGAAAAACAGCTGTTACACCTTTAGATATGAACCGCTTTCAGAGTAAAGCTTTCCATGCTGTGATTTCACAGCACTCTGGACAGGCTTCAGTCTCCCCTGCAGTGGGACAGCCACTTCAGAAGGAGCCCTCATTACATCTGGATACACCATCAAAATTTCTGTCCAAGGACAAACTCTTTAAGCCTTCCTTTGATGTGAAGGTAAGGTTTATAGAGAATGGTCCTGGAGTTAACAATTTTATAGTTTATACAGTTAAAGCACCGAATTCTCCATCGTCTCTAAAGTTTGTAGTAGTAACTTTTCCAGAGGTGTTAGTGAGTAGATTCGTAGTGTTGGGTCCCAGTGTATACCCAGGTTTGAGGTAACAGCTAGAGAGGTATATGGTGTGAAATCAGTACATCTGGGTTCAAATCCTAGATCTCTCATTAACAGTATGACTCACAGATCATTTAACATATCTGAACATCAGTTCCTTTTGTATGAGGATAATATCACTTACTCTGAAAACTTACAGGCTTATCATAAGAATCCAATGAAATGGTGTGATGAAATAATTCATAAACTACAAAATAATATAAATACATTGCTACTTATGCTTTGATTCTAGGAGTACACCCAGTGCTCTCTTTCTGAAAATGTCCTATTATCACTTTGCTTTTCTATCATTTCCTTTAAAAAGATGAGTTAAGTGTGCAGCTTTCTTTGATCTCCTGAGCCCTGGAGTATGGCTCCCTTTCTGAAAAATTCTTTAACAAATCCAGGACTAATTCAGCCTTTTCAGATGGTTTCCTTTTATTCCCCCAAAATAATTTTCTTCATTGTTCCTTTAGTAGCTTTTGGCCTTTCAAGTGGCTGTTCAAACCATTATCTATGATTTTTTATCCATGAACCTTTGCAAAATTATTGTAACATTCATCTGTTGAGGTCTTTTGCTCATAGAGCTTAATGATTTTTACTAGTATGTTTTGGAGCAGACTTTAAAAAGTTTACAGGCTGTTCATCTTCAGAAAATAAATATACATTGATACTTGGGACAATTTTCTCCAAGCTAATCTTTGAAGAAATTTCTACTGAAGTAACATTTTGTGTGACTAACACTGTTCATTATGCCTTAAGAGATAGAGGAAACCACTGGTGGGAACTGGGATCTAGAATCAGGCCTCTGCTTTGCCTCTTGCAGGCTTTTAAGGCAAGTCCACCTGTTTGGGTTTCATTACCCCATCTGTAAAATCATGGCGCATATCTAGATGGTGTCTGAGGTCTCATAGCTCACAGACTCTTTGAAAAGTAAATGAAATAACATTAGGAGGCAAGAAGGTGGTGGGAATATTTTCAGTGATTGAGACCATTCTTTAGAGACCTTGCAGTGGAAAGCTCATGGTTCTGAAGTGGTCTCAGTGAAGATATAAAACATGTTTAAATGTATCATTGTTTAGAGTCACAGTTTAATTAGCAGTATTTCTCTCTCTTTCTCTTTTCTTGGGAGGATGATATATAAAATAATACTTCATCTTATTATAATCAGTGAGTATTCAAATTGATGTAATATGGTATATTGAATTTTTCTTCTGAAAACAAAAGGGCCATGAGTCCATATCGGTCACAAAATTGAATGTATATTGGGCCTCACAATAAAAAAACACCCTTTATTTAAACTTAACTTTTAATTGACTCACATCAGAAAAGTACAACAAATGTGCTGCTAAATAAAACATTAGTGTTAACAGTTGGGAAGCCACAGTACATGTTTGGAAAGGGATCATTGCCAATGTTGTAGAACCTTCCTCATGCCCTTACCTGTCACCCCTTCCTCCCCAAAGGTGACACTCCTGACTTCTAACACTAGCTTTATTATGCTTGTTTTTCAAATAGCTAGAATCATATATTCTTTTGAGTCTATTTTTGTTCGACCTTCATTTGGAAGAGTTGTCCGTGTTGCTGCCTGTAACTATAGTTCACTGATTCTATTACTATATAATAATCCATTGTGTGGATATAATGCAGTTTACATATCTGGTTTACCATTGGCGGGCACTTAGGTGGTTGCTATTTTGCTCTTACAAGCATAAGATCCATGCTGTGCAACTGTGAACATTCTTGTGCATGTCTCTTGGAATATGTGTGCATGCCTTTCTTTTTGGTATATACCTAGAAGTGAAATTGCTGGGTCAGTAGAGACTGACGAGCTGTCCAAATGGTTGTACCAGGTTATACTCCCACCAGCAGTGTATTGAGCCCCCAGTTGCCTCATCCTTGCCAAAGAGGTATTATAACTTTTAAAAAAATATTTTACTTGGACATAATTTCTGACTTAGAAAAAGTTGCAAAATAAAAATAGTACAACGAATACTCATATACCCTTTACTCAGCTATGTAGAGTTTTCATTAATTTCCAGGTGGAAGGACTTTGTTTCATTTTAATTTCTAGTTTTATTGCATTGTGATCAGTGTTTGTAATAATTCTACTTCACAGAACTTACTGATCTTGTCTTCATACCCTGATATATGATCAATTTTTGAGAACATTCCTTGATTTTTGAGATTCCTGGAGAAGAAGGTATATTCTCTATCAGGCTTTTCTCTATCTAAACAAAAGATCTGGCTGATTATGTTAGTTAGATCTTTTATATTCTCTTCCTGCTTTTTGTTCATTTAACCCTTCTTATACTAACAGGTATTTTCAAGTTTCCTAATATTGCTATGTTTTATTTCTCCTTGAATCTCCTGTGGTTTTTGTTTTCAAAAGATACTTACTGTGTTACTTAGGGCACAGATATTCGTAACTGTTATGTAAATTGGAATGTATCTTTTGTCTCATTTAATGCTTTTTGGCTTGAAGTCTACTTTGGTATCAGGATTTAAGTCCCTACTCTCTCATTGTTTTCAGTTATCTGTGCATTTCTTTATTTTTAGCCTTTTCAGATTGCTGTGTTTTAAGTGGGTCTCCTTTATACAGTGTAGAGATGGGTTTTGCTTTCTGAGCCATTTTGAAATTTTTTCTTTAAATTAGGCAAGTTTAACCCATTCACATTTAATATGACTTATATTTGGTCTCAGTTCTGGCACATGTTATGTTGTAATTGCTATGTGATTATGTTTTATATATGTTTATTATGTTTCTTCATTTATTGTGTTTTCTTTGTTTTGGGTTTTGTTTTTCCTTTTAGTATTTAGGAAAGGGTTTGTTTGTTTATTTTAGTCTCATGGTTACCTTTGTATTAATATTTCTTATAGTGTCCTTAATCCCCCTTCCTCTTTTAACCTTTTATTTGTCAGTTTAAATTATGTCTTGACCCCTACTTACTGTTTCTATCATGGTCAGTAATCTTACTCTGTGTCCCCCTTTTCTCTCTTCCACTATTTTTAATTGCATTTTTCTACTTTGTCAGAAAATAAAATGTTTATATATTCTTCAACCCCTGGACCTCACCCTTATTTTAATCTTAACTCTGCATTTAAAGGTACGAAATGCTCGCTGTCTGTCCTTTGTGGAGCTTCCCTGTCATCTTCTGGTAGGATGAAATTTATCCTCTAGTAGTTTCCTCAGGAAGGGCTTATGTGTACAGGGGTTTATGAGTTCTGCTCATTTAAGACTTTTACTAAGGCCTTGATTCTTCAGCAGATTGTTTGAATGTACTTTTCTTGGTTTGTGTTTTTTCCCTTGAGTCTCCTGAAAATGCTTCTCTGCTGCTGCCTTGCTTTCATGTGTATTATTTTTGAAAATTCTCAGGCTAGTCTAGTTATGTTATCTGTAAGTTATTTCATCTTTCTTGCTTGAAGGCTATCTGGATTTTTTTTTTTAATCTTTGAAGTTTAATTGTTTTACAAGGGTATGTCTAGTTATTGATCATTCTCCATCGGTTTTCCCTAGTATTTGGTGAATTCTTAAATGTTTAAGAATTTGGATCCTTCTTCAAAATTTTTGATCTGAGAGATTAGAGGAATGGAGCTGCCAGTCAACTGAACTGAACAGAATGCGTTGGGGCCTAAAGTTCAAGAATTCATATTTTGGACACATGAAGTTTGAGATGTCTGCTAGACATCCAGGTTCTTTTGTCATTTAGGC
Organism: Camelus ferus; assembly: GCF_009834535.1. Classification (NCBI taxonomy): domain Eukaryota; kingdom Metazoa; phylum Chordata; class Mammalia; order Artiodactyla; family Camelidae; genus Camelus; species Camelus ferus. Next base: position 109,794,471 of record NC_045696.1, read on the forward strand.
AGTTACACATAAACCCTGAAGTTTGAGGAATGGTCTGGGCAAGAGAAAGAAATTTGGAGATCTGAGTTTGTTGATAATATTTAAAGCCATATGAAAAGAGATGCCAAGAGAGCAGGAGAAGAAGACAGAAGTGGTCCAAGGAACACCCTGAGGGGCTCACATTTGGAGCCTTAAAAGCCAAGTTAAGAAAGTATTCGAGGAAGGAGTGGTTAACTGTGTCATATGCTGCTGAAAGATCAAGAAAGGTGAAAACAGAGAATTGACCACTGGAGTTTGCATTGTGGAGGTGACTGTTGATCTTAACTATAAGGATTATGATGACATTGTTGAGGTGGAAGCCAGTGTGGGTTCATATGGGAATGTAAGAAGAGTTCCAGACATTGAATATAAACAATGCCTTTGAGGAGTCTTACTATAAAGGGGAACCAAGAAATGGGATGGTAGCTGTAGGGCAAAGTAGAGTCAAAGGAGGCTGTTTCATTTTTAAGGTGGAAGAAGTAACTGTATGCCGATGGGACTAATCCAGTAGAGATCCACTTGATGATGCAGATGAGGGGGAAGAATTGGTGAGAGGGGTTGGGAGCTAGTGTTTCAATGGAGGAAAGAAGCAGGAGGGAAGCAGTGTTCACGGCACAGATGCTGAAGGTGGGTAGACGTGGTTTAGGAGTACATGAAGAATCCTTTTAAATGCTACAGAGAAATTAAAAAAAACTTTAGCAAATTCCTTAATTACCATGTTCTTGCCAAAAAAAGATTAAATATCATAAAGATCTAGAAAGGTAGTATAGATTCTGTTAACAATGCAAGCAGAAATGGTATATGAAATCTGAGAAGAATAATTGAGGGTAGGCACTAGCCCTGCTAATTATTGAAACATCTCCTAAAGCTGCAGTAATTGAAGCAGTGTGTTGTTATCACATGAATAATCAAATCAGTGCACAAGATTACACCCCATTCTTCTATATATATAGAAGAAGTGTCATATGATAAAGATGGCATTCAAATCAGACAGCTGGGTAGCCATCTGAGAAAAGTTAGGATGCAACCTCACACCTTACTCAGAATGAGTTTCAGAGGATCAGGTATTTAAATACAAGAAATGAAGGCATAAAAATTCTAGAACAGGCCATGAGAAAGTGAATTTGTTTTTGAAAAATTCCAGTGAGAGGAAAGCCTTTCTAACTATAACATAATACCAAAAGAAATAAAAGATCCATATGAATTTGACAGCATAAAAAAAGTCTTTACATTTGACTATGCAGATTTTATAAATGTGCAGTGAAAGTATTTGTTTAAAAAAACTTCTCCATGGCAAAAATTTGACAAAATGGGAACAAATGTGTATATATCACAGTGGTGATAGATACATAAAAATTTATACAAATGTATTTATGAAAGTGGATATTAAAAAAAGACTAATAACCGATTGTGAAAATGGGTGAAAGGATAGGAAGAGATAGCTGTCACAAAAAAGTTAAATAGAAATATACATACGTAAAGATGTTTAATTTCATTCAGTTTAAGAGGATGGAAAATTAAAGCAAGGAGATAATTTTTTTAACCCATCAAGTTGGCAAAAAAAAAATCTGGTTACTCACTGTTCTGTCAAGCATGTTGGGGAACACTGATGCCTTACTCATGAGAATATCAATGTTGGTATACGTTTTGCTTAAATAGTTACTTTTGCTGTTGCCTGTGCAGAGCATCATTATACTGGCAAAAGACTGTTAATTTGAATATTCATCAGTTGAGCACTGGTTAAATACCTTCTGCTGCACAGAATACATGGGATACTATGCAGGCGGAAAGAGAATGAGCACAGGTCCCTGGACAGCAGTGGCCCCCACTCTTAGGGGGTTCTGGGTGGCTTGGAAATAGGAATATATTTTGTGCCTTTGAAGATTTGTCACAATTCGCAGCTCAGTCTGACTATTGAACCTTCCTTATAGTTGATGTCTTGCTTATATCCAGCCTTGCTTACTTTTTTCCTTCTGTGTTTTTCGTTTGCTTATTTGTTTTTTTTGTTGTTGTTGTTGTTATTTATTTTAACTGCAACTTCAACTCTTAAGATGAGACAAATGTAAGCACTGCTGAATATGTAAGCTTGGTAGTCTCTGAACCAGTTTGCTGGACAGTATGAAATTTTTTTTCTTCTTTGTGTATAGGTACAGATAATATTTCATTCCTTTTGTTGTTTGGGGGAAGGCCAGAGGAGGATAAAGCTATAATCCAGTTAACTGAGGATTATCCCCCGTCTCCCTTCACCTCTCCTTTTTGTCTTTCCTTATCTATTTACCTCTCTCTCTTCCCTTCTCTCCCCTCTTCTTCTTTCTCTCCTTTCACCTTCTTATCTCTCTCTCTCTCTCTCCCTCTCCCCCTCCAAACACACAGGATGCACTTGCAGCCTTGGAAACTCCAGGAGGTGCCAGCCAGCAGAAGAGGAAACTGAGTACACCGCTCTCAGAAGTCATTGTCAGAAACCTGAAACTTGCTTTGGCAAATAGTTCTCGAAATGCTGTCGCTCTTTCTGCCAGCCCTCAGCTGAAGGATGCCCAATCAGAGAAGGTAGAATTAGATCTCTTATTAAAAGGGAGTTTTAGATAAAACATTTAAACCTATAATGGTTGATCTGTTTCTTTTCTTTTCCACGGGCAGGAAGAAGCTCCGAAGCCCCTTCACAAGGTGATTGTGTGTGTGAGTAAGAAACTCAGTAAGAAGCAGAGTGAACTAAATGCGATTGCAGCCTCTCTAGGAGCTGACTACAGGTATTTGCACATTTTCCTCTTTGGTGGTGATATGGCCTAAATTTATAGGGAAACCTTAAGCTGTTGTGAGGATCTACAAAGAAACTATTTTGGCTTTCACTATGTCATATTATCTACAAAATCTCTCCAATTGACTTTTAATTGACTACGTCCTTTTAAAATACTCTCTCCCATGTCAATTCACTCTTATATGTGTATTTTTAGGGTATATTTAACAAATATATGAGACCCTATTTTGTGCCACTAAAAATCCTTGTCTTTAGCGAGTTTACAGTCTAGTAATACATTTGGGTCTGAGAGTAAGCATGTTTTTAACCTTAGTGATTTTCAAATTAGAGCCCTTCTGTGAATAGTACTAAGTCCTGCAGCACTCCTGAATTTAAATGGTCTTTTTTGAGGATGTTTTAAATTCTGTCATTTTTACTACATTGGAAGCATATATTCTCAGAGCCGCTGTCATTCTGACAGCCAAGCCAGAGCTGGGTCTCTAGCACAAATGGCGTCAGTATCAGGCATTGAGAGACGCTTGCCTATTCCAGCCAATCCTGAGCTGACTGTACTTTTCCATTGTCTGTGGTGCTAGCCTTCTTGATCACTTGTTTTCAGCCATTCATACATAGCATAGTGATTGGTCTTATAAGAAACAGTTGGAGCAATATGATTAGCTTCATCATAATTCAGTTATCTTTCTGTATGCTAAAGAAATTAGATTAGGAGAATATAAAAATAAAATATATCTGTGACAATTATAAGCATCTTAGTATTTAATTCATCTGTTGTAGAAGAGTGAAGCTTTCTTACTTTAAACTATGATCTGTATTTATGTATTATTCTATAACATTATCTATAATTATATTACATAATTACCTAATGTTATATTTATATTACTTATTACCAGTTGCTAAGCAATTAGTATTAGCCAAGCATTATCTCATTTCATTCTCACAATAGCCGTATGAGGGTACACATATTTGTCAAAGTTGAATGCTTCCTTGGATATTGTTTTTCTATGTGGATTTGATGTGAGACTTAAAAGAAAAATATAAGACTTGTGTTTTTATAAGATTTAAAATGCCAGTCCTCTCAGGATAAAAATAAAATACGTTGCTGAAATTCCTAAGTAGGGTTTAACTGGCCAATTGCATTAGAGTTTGTATTAAATGTATTCCTGAAGTGGATTTCCGAGACTTGGTAATGAACGAGAGAGAACTCTTTTAATATGTAAAGGTTTCAGTATTTCTGCACTCATGGGGTAGTCAGTTCTCAAGTGAGGATGTCCCAGGTGTTCTCTTCCATAAGCTAGGACCAGAACGTCCTTTTAAAGAGATCATCTGATGCTGTCTCCTGCCTTCAACATCTAGACAAGATCTTCTCAACATATCAAAGCAGCATTCCATTTCTATTGCAAATATTTATATGACATTTTTTCTATTAAAACGGATTTCATAAATATAACTTACCTACTTTTATCATTAAAAAAATAAAAGTAGAAGGCACATAATAATAGAATGTATATTTAGTATGTAAATGTGTGTGCCTGACAACAGTAGAGGAAAACAGAGTATTTATATTTTTGCATTCATATGTAAGATCACTTCAGATGCTACAACTATGAGGCTGAAACAGATATGGAGACTCAGATACCACGAGCAGCATTTCTGTTTGTAATATGATTTTACCAAGAGTTCTTCACATTTGGCAAAGTTTCAAAGTAAGCAGAGTAGTCTTACATCGATTACTCAGTACTTGAATGTCTGGTATATTAGTGTATATTAAAACTGCAAAACTTATAAACTGTCTTTATATGTAAAACAGGTTCTAGACTCATCTAATTATAAACAACTTTTTTTTTCACCTGTGAGAATTTCTTTTGGAACATAGGAAAATCATGTAGGGATATTTGTATGTATGACTGTTGCCCAGAATTTCTAGCAGCCCTAGACATTACAGAATGCTAATAGCACCCCCAAAATACAAACACAATCACACCACAGATTTCCAAAGTAGTTCCTGAAAGCACTGATCTGTACCAAGGATTGGGCAGATAAGTTTTATTAGAACACAGTCATGCCTGTTTTCATATTGTCTATGGCTGCTTGCATACAGCAGGACGAGAGTGGAATAGTTGTGAAAGGAATTGTGCTGCAAAGCCTTTTAAGAAAAAATTTGCCAACTCCTGATCTGTCTACATCTAATATTGACAACCATTCATAGTCTGTCCTTGAAAGACCTCTGAGGACTAAATCGCATAGTTCCTGTATTCATAGTGGAGTTGAATAGTAGTAAACTACAATGATTCAGGCAAAAAATATTCCTCTATTTTTCTGAATTACCTTGATACTTTATTTAAGTTTTATTGTTTTACCTCACAGGAGAAGTAGAAACAATTATTAGAAAGACTAACAATTCAGTTAGCAAGGGATTTTTCACTACTGCTTTTAAGGGTACACAGGCAATAGGAAAGAGAAATGTTTATAATTTAGGAGGAAAAGTCCTCTTAAATATTCCTCCTTATTTGTTTAACTTGGCTATTTAAAAAGTTCAGAGATGTTTCTTATTTAGGAAATGGAAAGTATGTTGTATCCATAAAGAGAAATGTCTATTTATTTTGATTATATTTAGAAATACAATTTTTATTTTCTCCTTTGTTTTTACTTGATCTTTTGAAGGATGACACATCTTGCTTTTTTTAGATTATTTTCCTAGGTCAAGGGAATATTAAATGGGAAGAAATCAGGAGCACAATATAATAGCTAAGAGTGTGGGTCTTGAAGTCAAAACTGACTTCACTACCGCTTAACTCACTGAATATCCTCGAACATGTTGCTTTAACCATGTCCTTCAGTTTTCTTATCTGTTAAATGGATAAAATAATACCAGTGCTTTAGGATTGTTGTGAGGAATGGATGAAATAATCATGTGTAAAGTACATAGTCTATTATGGGGCACAGAGCAAATGTACAGTGAACAGTGACAGCCGACAGCTGGTAGGCAGAGTGGGTGCGTTGCCATTTCATTAATTTGAAATACATTTATTGTTACCATAAAGTGATACGACAAAAGAGAAAACTGAAACAGTTCAGAATAGAATACAGAAGAAAGTAATATTTTAAAGAATATCCTTCTAAACATCTCCTAGTGTTTATATACCTAGAGATATATGTATAAAATTTGACAGTGAAATTGGAGCCTGTCATGTAATGTTTTTGCTTACTGTGGTTCTTAAAAGTTTTGTGAAGGTCACAGTAGACAGTAATAGTGATCTTAAACTAACGTAGATACTTCAGTTATTCAATTTTTTGTATTTGGTTGTTTCAGGTGGAGTTTTGATGAGACAGTGACTCATTTCATTTATCAAGGGCGACCAAATGACACCAATCGAGAATATAAATCTGTAAAAGAAAGAGGGATACATGTTGTTTCAGAGCACTGGCTTTTAGAAGTAAGCAGTACTTTTTTCCCTCCTGTCCATGTTAACTGAAAATGTATACAAACAGTATTTCAAGTCACAAACCCATTTCTCTATATGTAAACAAGTTTGATAACCTTAGTTAAATTGCACATTTCATTTCTTTGGCATCCAAAATGTAAGATCTTTAATCCTTAAATGCATAAAGAGTCTTTAACGGGTGCTCTTTCTGATTCTCCAGTTCTTTTCACTAATTAAAAATGATATGAAAGAATACTTTATAATAATTTGGGGAGAATTAGTTTAGCATGCCAATGCAGTTTAGAAATGTTTTTCTTCTTTCCTTTTCTTTTCTTTCTGAATATTCCCTGGAGTGTGATTGATATGTTGGCAAAAGCATAGAAATAGAATTAGATTTTATACTTTAGTGGCCAGGACACTGAAAAATGAAGACAGTTTAATTGTTATTTGTATGATGGACTTTTTAAGTGGCAGGTGCTTTTCAAAGCTTTAATTTTGTGAACTTTTGCCACCTTAGAACATAACGTATTGGTTTTCTTTATCCTACTTAACATCGTTTGTTCGCTAAGATTTTTTTTCAGTCCTGTTTTAAAGCACACCATTGTATTGCAGTGTGCCCAAGAGTATAAACATCTTCCTGAATCTCTTTATCCACATACTTATAACCCCAAAATGAGCTTGGATATCAGTGCAGTGCAAGATGGCAGAGTCTGTAATAATCGACTGCTCTCAGCTGACTCAACAACAAAGGACGATGAGGTAGATACTGTGGATGGCACGTTCACCCCCGCTTTAAGCTGAATGTGTTATATATTGCTGTGAAACCTTATACCAGGCTTGGTTTGAGAAATTCTCATTTTTCTCCTTCAATAGCCAGATGATTTGCCTTTAGAAGAAAATGATGTAGACAGTATGACCACCAATAATAAAGAATCAGCAACATCAAATGGATATGGAAGGAATGAATGTAAAGGAGGTAAAATATTTTGAATTACCCCCCCCAAATTTTTTATAAATACCTGTCTTTCATATAGAATGCTTCCTTTGTATCAGATGGAAGAGTAAACTTATTTTTTATGTTGCTAAATACAATTAAAGCATATATTTAAGGGTTGAATTAAGGTTCCAGTTATTTAAGTAATACTTGGCAAAGCTTTAAGTGATTTAAGTGTGAAACTTGAAATTTGTGGAACCAGGTGTTTTGCAGAGTTAGTGTGATACAGCCCTAGTCTGTTAAAGTAGGCGGGGTTGGCAGTTCTTTTCAAAAATTTGTTCTTTGGTTCAGTTCTTTCCAATAGTTTTCAGAAAGTTTTATTGCATGTACAGTATATTTTAACATAAGTTCACATGGTTTTAAAGATATGGAAGGAGGTGTGAAGAGTTTCTCCCACCCTTCTGATATTATTTTCCTATGGGTCCTTCTAGAGCTGTTTTATGCATACACAGTCATCAACATATATGTTTTCCCCTTCTCCACTTTTTAAAAAATACATAGGTGGTGGATTACTATATATGCTGTTTTATACTTGATCTTGATCTTTTTATTTAACAATTCAACTCGTGGAGTGTCATATTAGTATATAAGGAGCTTCTTCAGTCTTCTCCCCTTTTTTGGCCACTGTGTGGTACTCACAGTATGAATGGTCCCCTTCATTTACCCAGTCCCTTGTTGATGGGCGTGTGGGTTATTTCTAATTTTTTACTGTTATGAAGAGTGCTGCAATGTGTAATCTTATACCTATCAGTGTCCTCTTTTTAATGGATTAATATTTTCTAATTTCCTTATTTTTCCTGCCCTAGCAGAGCTCTCCCTATCTTGACTTACCTATTTAGTTAGTCCCACTCTGTTCATTCCAAAAATGTTCATTTAGTACCTTCTTCAGTTTTTAGTCTATAGGGAAACCAAAGATAAATATGTTGTGGTCTGTAGTTTTGAGGACCGTAGGGGGAAATCACATACATAAAACGACTGTAATGTACCTCACGGTGTAAGACAGAACATGATAAGGTGAAAAGCAGGCAGGGAACTCTACAAAAGTTTGATGACTGCAGGTCTTAGCCGAGCGTCTTCGAAGCTGTGCAGTCCTCATAGGGAGGGCTGCCTTCACGTTCTGCAGTTTTTGTAGTCTTAGTACGTTACTGTAGCCTACAGCAAGTATTCAGTGAATGTCAAGTTAATAAATCTGTGTTCAGCCAAATCTACACAAAGTAGTTAATGTGAATGAGTGTGACAAAAAGGAAGAACATACCTTGATTGGTGTGTTTTTGTTTGCAAGCTCTGACACAGACCTTGGAGATGAGAGAGAACTTCCAAAAGCAGCTGCAGGAGATAATGTCTGCAACGTCAATAGTGAAACCCCAAGGGCAGAGGGCTTCGCTTTCAAGAAGTGGTTGTAACAGTGCCTCTTCAACCCCTGACAGCACGCGCTCTGCCCGCAGCGGACGAAGCCGAGTCCTGGAGGCACTGAGGTATGCGCCGGTCACTGGTGGCGGAACAGTTTTTCCTCCTTCCCTCCCTTGTTCCAGGCAGTTGTAGAATTCTTACTTGGGGACAGGGAGCAGAGGTTTGTTCCATATGAAACACCTGCTTCCAGTGAGGCATGATTAATACATTTTACTACCTCCCCTGAGAAAGAAATGATTTTAAGATCCAGTTTGCCTTGTTTGAAGTGGATTCCGTGGACAGTCCTGTGTTCTTAGTATTAAATAATATTAATAATAAATACATAATATATAAAAATTCAAGCAGTTCTTTCTTATTGGAACTACATGCATTTTGTATTCTCTTTACAAATGTATCTTCTAGGAAAAGTGATTACAGATCTTGGTGTGCTGTGACTTAACTAAGTTCAGTAGCATAACTTCATTTTTTTTTTTTTTTTTGAGTGAAGGTAGATTTATTCAGAGAGATACATTGAAAGGCAAGAGAAAGGCCATGAGGTGTGGGTTGGGTGCTCAGATTAAAAGTAAGTACACCCTCCATAGACAGAATGTGGGCCGTCCCCGAAGAGGGAGAGAGAGGGGCGATCAACTTCATCCTTTATTTCATAGAAAAATCTCTGATTGTGTGATGAGTGTTATACTACTTATATCTTGAACTGATTAATTGAACTATGCATTTATCTTACTTTAACTCTGTCTTTCATGAGGCCAGTTCTTTATCTGAATACTGAGCAAAAACGGCTTTTTGTTTAATATTCTTCAGATCATGTTTTATCATTAGAGAGAGCCTAAATCTTGTACAAAGTCAGAGTAAGTAAATATTCTCTGAGAGTATTTAGGCTGTCTTCCTTGTATTTGAGGCAAATGAACTCCGGGAATATCATCAGATTTGGCAGATTATTTTTACTAAGAATCCATTGTGTATATACATGGAAATACTCAGTACATACATTGAAGGAAAGTACTTGGGGTTATCTTTACTTCCCAGTGGAGTTGTTAAAGTTACACCATAAAACACACTTCACTCTAGCTCACTATTGGACTCTGGGAGGTTTGATTACCAGTAGCCACAAGGACCTTCTTTTAAGGCAGCCTGTAAACATTGTGCTTCCTGTGTACTTATGGTTATTTCAAGTGGTAAGTATACAACTACTGACTGGTAAACAAAGTCACTAGGTTTCCGAACATTACTATGTTTCCCTAACCCTATATGGTTAAGAGAAATACCCCCCTTTTTTTAAATTGAAATGTAGTTGAGTTACAGTATTGTGATAGTTTCTGGTGTACAGCAAAGTGATTCAGTTATACATATGTATATTCTTTTTCCTACTCTTTATCATTATAGGTTATTGCAGGGTACTGAATGTAGTTCCCTGTTCTGTACACTAGGACATTGTTGTTCATCTATTTTATATACATCACTATTATATATAACAGTGTGTAAATCTGTTAATCCCAAGCTCCTAATTTATCCCTCCCCCACTTTTCACCTTTGGTGACTGTAAGTTTAAGAGCAATCCTCTTTTTAAACTCAGCAGTCATTCCACAATTTTTAAAAATTTTTCTTGACAGTAAACTTTCCCCTTTGAAATTTTAAATATTTGGACATTTAGTCAAAATACGTGTTTTATTTTCTAAGTAAAACAGGTAAGTTTCTGGGAGAAACATTTTAAAAAGAAAAAATTTCCCAAGCTTTATTTATTCAATAAATGTTTTCAAGTGTTTATTGTGTGCTAGACGGGAGGCATGTAAAAGTGCACCACTAATTTACAGTCGAGCTTAGGGAATTTACAAGTGTGGATTTTACTATGGCTGTTTGTTAAAACTGTCACTTTCATTTCTTAGGCAGTCTCGTCAGACAGTACCTGATGTCAACACAGAGCCCTCCCAAAATGAACAGATCATTTGGGACGACCCTACAGCCAGGGAGGAGAGAGCAAGGCTCGCCAGCAATTTGCAGTGGCCTAGTTGTCCCACACAGTACTCTGAGCTTCAGGTTGACGTCAAACAGTTGGAGGATTCTCCTTTCCAGGAGCCTTTACATGATTCAAAAATTGCTGAACAGGGTAATGAGAAAGAAATCTACTTACTTGTTTGTATTAAGTACATGTTGACCTCTTAAACAGATAAGCATCTTGTGATCTCTGAATTGTACATACAAACGAAAAACTTCAAAATCAGATGTTTCTGATTTAATTTAAACTTTTAAAAGTCAGAAAAATAATTATAAATTGAGGTAATTTATCAGTAAATTGAAAAAAGGTATTTCATTCTTAAATTTGGAGATCGAGATTAGGAATTTTTTTTCCCAGACCTTTTCCAGTCTTTTTTGCATTTGTGTAGTTAATGCTTAGTTTTTCTCCCAGTCACCTTGTTTTCATTTTAAGTCTTCTTCTAAATTTCACCCAACACATACCTACATTTGTTCATTGAATTTGTATGAGTTTCTCTGAATTCCCTGTTTTTTCTTTCCTTGGGCTTTACCTTGAAAGCAGAATGCTTCCTATCTTTCATCTTTTTGGTCATCTCTCCCCTACCTCCCTTCTCTTTCACATCCCATGATTTTTCCTCTACACTAGATATATGGATTTATCTCTGCTTTTGGCTTTCTCCAAGTGTGGAATTGCTCTCATTTTTAAAATTTAGGTTACATTTTACCAGTGAAAGCTTGGTATTTAAAGAAACGGCTAGAGAAGCCCATGGGTAACACCATTTTCCCTTTTAAAGCTAATCAATTGCACTTATTTATAAGCTCTAGAAATAGGCTACTTCCTTTGCATGTTCTTTTTACATTCCAGAATTTATGTTTAACTGTATCTTGGCTAAGACAGATGAGAATATTTCCCAGAATTTGTTCCTAGTCATATTTGGGTAACATCACACAGCAGCATTTTTTTTTTTTTTTTTTTTTTTTTGCCCTCAGCTGTCTGTGATCCTGGAAACGCGTGTGTGACTGAAGAAGCCGCAAAACGTCCGATCGCTGAAGAAGTGGAAACTCCCATGAAAGACAGCCACTTGATCCCTACACCGCAGGCTCCCAGCATTGCCTTCCCTCTGGCCAACCCGCCTGTGGCTCCACACCCTAGAGAAGAGGTTTGTTTATCCTCAGTATGGTGATAAGGCTTTTGGATATTGCTGTTTTGCTGTGTTCAGAATTTGTTGATGATATCAAGGATTCATCAAATGTTGAAAGCTACATTTCTTTGTACTCTCTTGTTATTTCTGTATTTGATAACTCAGAAGACTAAAATGTCAATATAAAAGAATTGTATACCTGATAACTTTTTTTACGTTAATTTTTTCTAAAATAAACTCTTCCATTCCAGATTATAACGATAGAGGAGACCAATGAAGACTTAAAAAAACAGTACACATTTCAGCTGTCATCTCTGAATCCTCAAGAACGTATCGATTATTGTCATCTGATTGAAAAACTAGGTACAAGTATTTTCCTTAGGTCAAAAATGTCCCATATATTAACCTTATTTGGAAGTCAGATGTGGCTGATATTGATATCATTTGTAAGCTGTAGAAATTGAGATTAAAAAGACAGGTAACTTGTCTAAGGCTGTACATTGAGTCAGCACTGGAACTTTGATTTTATAAAGCTCTAATCTAAATCTAAAGTCACTGGGTCATGGGATTTAAAGCTTTAGATTGAAACCAACTATTATGATTTGAGAATCTCTTGTGCTGCTTTGAGCATTTGTTCATTGTTGAAACCTCGGACAAAATTAATGAAATTACACACTTACAATATAATTAAAACCACATTTTAATGAAGTTGAAGGGACAGTGATATCCGGAGAGGAGCTCCCTTTTGTGTGATAGTCTTACTCCACCAGTTGTCAGGCTCTCCGTCGGACACCATTCTGGAAGCCACTCCGAGCAGCACTGTCCAGTAGAAATGGAATATGAGCCACATATGTCACTGGAAGCTTTCTAGTAGCTACCTGTTTAAAAGTAAAAAGAAACAAGTGAAATTAATTTTAAACATATTTTATGTAACCTAGTATATGCAAAATATATTCAGCATGTAATTTGCATAAAATATGTGAGAGAGTGAGATATTTTACCTTTTTTTCCTGCTGAGTCTTTGAAATCTGGGATCTATTTTACCCTTCTAGCATATCTCAGTTTGGACTGGCTATGCTTCAGGTGTTAGGTAGCCATACGTGGCTAAAGGCTACTGTATTGGACAGAGCAGCCCTATAGAGTTAAGAACATCATAGGAAGAGAACTTAATGTGATAGCTTTATACATAGAAAACATTAAGAAATAATGGTTTTTTATAATAGTGGCCCTGAGTCATCAAGAAAGATTTAGTATCATTTAGTGCTACCCTTTTAAGTATGTGGAGAACCATGATATACTTTTTTTTTTTAGGTTTCTATTAGATACAGTTGTACTCTTGATAAGCTATGTTTCATGGAAACTTTACTCACATAGAACACTTTATGTTGGAGCTATAAGTTAGAATTGCTAAGCTTTACCTAGAGCTCACCAAAATGGAATGCTTTCGCATGTCTGTCTCCTACAGTTTGTTCCATCTCTGTAAACTGTTGGCAAGAGTAGTAGCAACTAACGGAGACTTATCTAGAGGAGGACAGAGTGCAGAGGCAGATGGGTACAGACTGCTGGAACTGGGAGTCTGTGACTAGAGGGTTTTTGATACTAGAATGCAAAGAAACCCTTCATTGTATAAATGAAGCAACTATCGCCAGCTGCCCAACTGCTGTACATAAATAAATCCATTATGTTGTCTGGATCACAGTATAAATTTGTTACATAGAATTAGATATTGATATTAATAATGGAATTTTTACCTTCTTGTCCTTTCGTCACTGTGATCCTGGGTGAGTTACTCTACCTACGTCCTCATGTGTAAATTGCAGATAATAACAGTAACATACCTTCATAGAGTTGTGAGGATTAAATGAGTTAATAATCTGGAGCACTTTCTTTAGTCCCTGGCATATTTGCAGTAAGTGCTCAGAAAGTCTTGGCTGCTATTATCATCAGAGACCTCTGTAAAGCATGAGATCCAATGTTTTGTTGAAATCTTAGGAAGCCCTTAATACAGCTCTGTCTAACCAGTAATCAGGTTAACCTCTAAAGTATAAACCAAAAGCCATGCTTTACATAAGCTTATATTTCCTTATGCCTTCTTTCCTCAAAGTCAGACTTCATACATACATATCTGAGAGGAGGGTTCAGCTCCCACCTGCTCCTTCATCTCTGTTTACCTAGTGTGTGTTTTGCTCCCGAGTGTCTGTGTTGATCTACTGACCTTATTTCCACTCACAAAAAATCTCTTTTGCTTTTAGCTGTAGATACTTCCTTTTGACCTCCATCTCCCTGGTTATATATATTCAGTGCTTGAAATTCGCTAAGGTAGTTGAGAGAGACTTAACAGGTGTAATGACCAACTGCAGTTTGTGGCCTTTGTAGTCTATTTCTTTTTATATCTTAATTGTAACAAACCAATTGCAGAGAAGCAGGAAAGTGAAGATTTACTATTGAGATAGGAAGGAATTTTTGTTACCTATAATAGATCTGATAATGGCATTATAGCTGTATAAGAAAATTTCCATATATTTTAGAGATGCATACTGAATACATAGGAGTAGAGTCAGATGATGTCTTATATTTGCTTTAAAATGGTTAAGCAGGAAAGGGGGTTAGATTCAAGTAAAGATGGCAAAACTTTGATAATTTTAGAACCTAGGTAGCCAGTGTATGGAGATTCATTTTACTGTTTTATCTACTTTTGTGTTTTAAATTTTCATAATAAACATTATGTTATTAAAAAAATTTGTAAAGAAAATAATTGTCAGTCAAGGGTTTTGGGGTTTTGGGGGGCATTTTGTTTATAAGTAATTTCTATGAATAGTTGAGATACATTTTTCTGAGGAAAAATTTAAGAATCAATAAAGTACCAATTTTTCTCTAATTAAGGTGGATTAGTGATTGAGAAGCAGTGCTTTGATCCCAGCTGTACACACATTGTTGTGGGACATCCGCTTCGAAACGAGAAGTATTTAGGCTCAGTGGCAGCTGGGAAATGGGTGCTTCATCGCTCCTACCTTGAAGCATGCAGGACTGCTGGGCGCTTCGTGCCGGTGTGTATTCAAATTAATGTGAAGGGTGATTTTTCTTTAAAAGTAAACATCTTAATAATTGGTTCCAGTACATATAGTGACTGTTCATGTAATTGAAATAACCAGATATGACCAATTAAATTATACTAATTTTATAAGGTTCCTGTTAACAGTTAAAGCAGAAAAATTTGAGGATCATAGATGCAGATTCTTAGTTATATCAGTTTTATTTACTATAATTTGAATGGATTTTTTTTAATTGAAATAACATTAGAAAATTTCAGGATTATCTCATAAGCTTTTATCTTTATTGCCAATCCGTAAAATACTAACTAGTGACTTGAAATATTTTGGTTCCTAACTAACTTTCACAGTAATATCTATCATGTAGTTTTTGAAGTTTTCAATCAAGATCCCTTAGGGATCTCTTCTATAGACAGGTAATCAAGCTGTTAATATAGATCTCCTCTGACACCAGGTCCTTCTGTGAAGTTCATCTTGCAGTAGGTGAAGCCTAATGATCTTAAATATTACCAGTTGCTAAGATGTAGTTAAATGTGTTTCTTAGAAAAGTATGCAATAATTTTCTGATTTCTAATTAAAACCAATGTACTTGACTCTTACATGAAGCCAAATTAATCTACATTTCCTCCATGCTCATAAACTGATACTTACTCAGTAGTCTTTTTATTTATAGGAATTGAATGTGTAGCTTTTATAACTCTCATAGATTGTGGCCTCCTTCAGGATATATTGTAGGAACTCAAAAGTTTGTTGGGCTACTTCTGTAGGAAGAAGACTATGAATGGGGAAGTAGTTCCATACTTGATGTTTTGACTGGAATCAGCGCACAGCAACGAAAACTAGCACTTGCGGCAATGAGATGGAGGAAGAAAATCCAGCAAAGACACGAGTCAGGCATTGTCGAGGTATTAATGCATATAATTATGTAGGTAGTGTGAATGGTATTCAGTGTCATGACTATTCCAGGTTGTAAATTTTTTTTTATAAATAAAACTGAAAAATAGCTATATTTTCTTATTTTAAAGGCAATTTGTTTTCATTACAGCAAAATCAGAAAATGAAACATAAAAACAAATCAAACAGAACAAAACAGCCTCCCTTAGAGCATCATTAATTACTGTGACCATCTCCATGTATGTTTTTCCAAACTTGCATCGTCTGTCTGTGTAGCTAGCTATCAAACAAAATGGGATCATTACCACATTATTTTGTAACCTGTTTTTTTAAACTAAATTACGAACATCTTTCCATGTCCATAAGCATACCCCCACACTAGCATTTTTAATGTTTAAGGAATATTTTCTAAGCAAGACATTATTCCAGGTGCTGCAGTTTATATACGAAAATGGGCAAGATCATCTCTGCCCTCATGTGGATAACAATTTTTTTCCCTTTGTAACATTTAGGTCATTTCCATATTTTTGCTTTTACAAACAATGATGTGATGGATCTCCTTGTAGTTAAATCTTTGTATACACTCATAATTTTTGAATGATCGCATTGGTTACTCTGTTTGTCCCTCTGGGTTTATTCCACATCCTTCTTGGCCTTGCTCTGTGGCCCACATCACTGGGCTCACTTATACCTTCTGGTGATGGGAAGCACTAGCAGGACGTTGGAGTGGGGCAGTAGAGGGAGATGGATGATGTATTCTGACTGCCACCCTCCCTCCTTGTGGATTTTCATTAGCTGCATTCTTGTATTGATGATGGCTTTTGTGTGTGGGCACCCCTCCCAGAACTCAGTTCTCAGCTCACCCCATGATACTGCGCCATTCCTTGTTGGTTTACCTTAACCTTGTCTTGGAGCATTCTTCATTAAACCCTTCTCACTTACCCCAGGAGAGTAGGCTGTAGGGGTGAAAATTTTCCCTCATTCCCTTCTAGGTTCTTTGGCCGATCTAAGAATCAAATTGACATATGACAGATTAACAGGAGAAAAACAAAACTTAATTTTGTTAAAGGGAGCACCATAAAAAAAAAATGAGATCCAAGGGTAAGTTGGGCAGATGAGGCTTACATCTCATCCTGAGCTAGGAATGGGATAGGAGCTTGAGGCTTCAGAGGGCAGAAGGCTGATTCACAGGATGATAAGAGCAGATGTTTGGTAATTAGATGTTTGCCCTGCCATACAGATGGGTCTTTCACATAAAAAGCTGTCTCTGGTAGCCGTGCTCTTTCTAGGCCAGGTCCCCTATCTGAATTCTTATAGGTAGTCAAGGGAGAGGTAAAAGTTTTTCTTGAATCTGCTGGGCCTTTTTTTTTTTTTTTTTCCTGTTTTTCCACTATATGTTCATGCATTTATTTTATAAAATTCCCCAGTTTCTAGGCATTATCTCATTTTTTCTTTTATTTTGCTCTTGAATCAGCAGTTAGTTACTGGAATTCCTTAAAACTCTCAGTTTTATGAAGGTATCTTCCTGCTTTGCTTTTCTTGAACCTCTTCTCTCCTTTTCCACATCTTGGATGGAGTCAAGCAGAGGTTGATTCCTGGTTTCAGGAAAGAGTGGGCCAACAAGACCAGTGAGGATGGGGAAGGCTCCATAGATGATCCAGGGCAGGTGGGGAGAATACATCATTAGGATCATGATGATGGGAGATAGGACTGCCCCAATATTAGCAGCAATTCCCAGGATTCCTGTAGTTGTTACCCCATAGAAAAGAAGGATATTTAGTCATTTGTGGCCCTTCACTCCAAAAATCAGAATTTTATCATTGGCATAAACATTTCCCTGCATTAAAAACAACAAAATACCTAGAAATAAACTTAACCAAGGAGGTTACCTATACTCTGAAAACTGTAAAACATTGATGAAGGAAATTGAAGATGATACAAAGAAATGGAAAGATTTCTTGTGCTTTTGGATTGGAAGAATCAACAGTATCAAAATGGCCGTACTACCCAAAGCAATCCACAGATCCAGTGCAACCCCAGTCAAAATACTCATGACAATTTTCACGGAGCTAGAACAAGCAATTCCAAAATTTATATGGAACCATAGAAGACATCAAGTTGCCAAAACAATCTTTTGTGGGTTTTTTTTTTCTTTTTTCTTTTTTCTTTATGTTCTCTTTTCTTGTGGTTTGATGACTAGAGAAGTTCCTTTAACATTTGTTATAAAGCAGGTTTGGTGGTACTGAATTTTTTTAGCTTTTGTTTATCTGTGAAGCGTTAGATTTTTCCATCAAATCTGAATGAGAGCCTTCCTGGCTAGAATATTCTTGGTTGTAAGTTTTGCCCTTTTATCACTTTAAATATATCTTGCCACTCCCTTCCAGCCTCTAGAGTTTCTACTGAAAAATCAGCTGATAACCTAATGGGAGTTCCCTTGTATGTTATTTGTTGCTTTTCTCTTGCTGATTTTAATATTTTCTCCTTATCCTTAATTTTTGTCAGTTTGATTACTGTGAGCCTTGGTGTGTTCCCCTGTTTAGTTGATCCTGTGTAGAACTCTCTGTGCTTCCTGGACTTGGGTAACCATTTCCTTTCCCAGGTTGGAGACGTTTTCGGTTATCTTTTCAAAAATTTTCTCAGGTCCTTTCTCTTTCCTCTTTCTGGGACCCCTATAATGCAAATATTACTGCTTCATGTTGTCCCAGAGTTCTCTTAAACTATCCTCATTTCTTTAACCTTTTTTCTTTTTTTCTGTTCTGCAATAGTATTTCCTCTAATCTAGCTCACTGATCCATTCTTATGCCTCATTTAATCTATTCTTGGTTCCTTCTAGTGTATTTTTCATTTCAGTTTTATTCTTCAACACTGTTTGGGTATTCTTTATATTTTCCAGCTCTTTGCTAAAAACTTCACTCTGTGCGTCTGTATTTCTCTTGAGTTCTCTGAACATCTTTGCCATCATTACTTTAAACTCTTTCTCAGATAAATTGCCTATCTCCTCATCATTTATTTCTTCTGGATTTTATCTTGTGCCTTGGCCTGGGAGATACTCCTCTGAGGCCTCATATTGTCTGTCTTTCTATTTGTATTTTTAGGTTGGTTAGTTACGTTTCTTGACCTTGGAGAGGTGGCTCTCTGTGGGAGGGGTCCTATGCGTCCCATCAGTACACTCCTCTCTTGTCACCCAAGGGCCAGGGTCCAGCTGGTCCCAGTGTAGAGTCTGGCCTGTGTTTGTGGATTCCTTCCACAGGCTTTGGGATTGTTGCTTTCTTATTTCTGGTATCTGCCCCTTGTGGGTGAGGCTGGACTAGAGGCTTATTCAGGTTTTCTGGCAGGAGGAGTTGGTGACTGCCCACTGCTGGGTAGAGTTTGGTCCTGAACCTCTGGTGGGTAGGGCCATATCTAGAGGTGTTTGTGGCTCAGGAAGTCTGCTGACAGGTTGGGCTGTGTTCCCACCCAGTATGTTGTTTGGCCTGAGGCTTCCCAGCCCTTAAGCCTACAGGCTGTTGGATGGAGCTAGGCCTTCCTGCTGATGATCTAATCAAGATGTCAGCCTCCAGGAAAGCTCGTATATATGAACACTCCTGAAATGTCCACCACCAGTTTTTATGTCCCCTGAGTGAGGCACAGCCATCTCCTACCTCCCCAGGAGACCCTCCAAAACCAGCAGGCGGGCCTGGCCCAGGTTCCTGTGAAATTACTGCCTCTGCCCTTGGACCTGGCACACACAAGATTCTGTGTACGCTTCCCAAGAGAGTGAAGTCTCTGTTTCCCCCAGTCCCATGGGGCTCCTGTAGTTAAGCCCCACTGGCCTTCAAAACCAGATGTCCTGGGGTCTCCTCCTCCTCCCAATGGTGGAACCATGGCCTGGGGAGCCTGAGATGGGGCTCACAACTCTTACTCCTGTGGGAGGGCCTCTGCAACTTGTTCTTCAGCTTGTGGGTCACTTACCTGGCGGGTATGGGGCCCAATTATATCACATGCACACACCTCCTACCGTCCCACTGTGGTTCCCTTTATGTTTCCAGTTGAAAAAGATCATTTTTGCTAGGTTCCAGTCTTTTTTTTTTTTTTTTTTTTTGATGGTTGTTTAGCAGTCAGTTGTGGTTTTGTTGTGGTTGTGAGGAGAGGTGAGCTCATGGTCCTGCCATCTTGACTGGCAGTCTTCTCCAAATTGTAAACTTTTTTAAGAAAATATGCTTGACAAAATAATAATTCTATTTTTTATCCCTTGGTTGATATACTTAGTTTGGGCATCCGAAATTCAGCTTAGTGTTAATTCCTAATTCTTCTAATTGTGGTCGACAGTAAGGTATATATATATAATGTTGGTCGTTCTTTTAAAAATCATTTATATCTGTAAAATGTGACCCATACTATATTTCTTCCAAAGAATCTCTTTAGCATCTATCTCCAGGGGTTCTCAGCTTGAGGTCCACCGACTCTCCCAAAGTTTATAGATCAAATTCAAGAAGGAAAAAAATACATCCTTATTTTTACTAACCTCTAATTGAAAGTTCACATTTCTTTCATTATAAGTCGAGGCAACAAACCACAACACTATTAACAAGATCTGTGACTCTGCCCCATGGAAATCAGATATTTTTGCTTGTGTTAACAGTTGTAAGTATCTTGAAATATTGTTCATCACTACTTTAAAATTATAGTACACACAGATGTCCCCAGCTTGTGATGGTTCAACTTGACGATGGTGCAAAAGTGGTACACATTCAGTAGAAACCGTACTTTGAATCTTGTATTTTGATTTTGAACTTTTCCCAGGCTAGCGACACGCAGCACAGCCCTCTCTCGTGACGCTGGGCAGCGGCAGTGAGCCGCGTGATCACAGGGGAGAACAAGCAGGACACTCGCAGTCATTCTGGCTTTCCCTTTCAGTAAGGCGTTCAGTAAATTACATGAGCTAGTCAGCCCTTTGTTATAAAATAGGCTTTGTGTTCGATGATTTTGCCCAGCCGTAGGCTAATGTAAGTGTTCTGAGCGGGTTTAAGCTGGGCTGCTCTAAGCAATGGTATTTGATAGGTTAGGTATATTAAATGCATTTTTGACTAAATGATATTTTCGACTTATGATGGGTTTAATATAGAAGCACATCTGTTATGTCATAATTTTTTAAACATTTTGATAATTTTCAATAAATGGTTTCCTTCGTAATACTTTATACGTCATTTTGAACATTAAAAAAATTCATGTGGTATGGAAATTCCATCTCAATAAAACTGTTATTTTTAAAAAATTACTTAGAGGACAGAGCCATGGGTTTCACTAGACTGCTGAAGGGGTCCATGGCTCACAAAAAGGTTAAGAACCCAAGTTATATCGTCTTTTGTGTTGTATTCTGAGTTCTCTGCTGTCTCCAGGTCCTTTTTAGCCTTGATTCTCTTTCATGTTTCCAGTTTGCACTTTCAAGAGAAATACAATGGAGATTCCATCTAATCTACTGTTATTTAGGCTCTACTCTTGATTAATTGTAAGAAAAAAATACTAAAAAAGGCTACACAAATGTCAAGTTGCTTTAATGTTACCTAACCATAAAATCATTTTCCTTCATTCTTCAAGTATTTATTGATGACCTACTATGTGCTGTGCACCATGGCTGTGTGTTTCAAAGTATTCTGACCAAAACGGTTACTGTGTTCCTCAGAAGTAAAGGTTGTAAGATTATTCATTGACATAAAACTAAGTCTGCAGATGAAATGTATTATTTGTATTATTTTGTCATTTATTTTCCAAATAATTTCAACACTGATTATGTTTATTTGTAGGGGGCATTTAGTGGATGGAAGGTTATTTTACATGTTGATCAGTCCCGAGAAGCAGGATTCAAACGCCTTCTTCAGTCAGGAGGAGCAAAGGTTTGTATTAAATCAACTTACTGAATTTTTTATAAGGATTATTTCTAACCAGGGTTACTGTGATCAGTTCTTGATTCTCTTCTGCGTTTTGTGAGATGGTAATCCTCACGTATAGATTATACAGTTGGACGACTTCAGGAACTGATAGATTGTGATGCTTCTTGTTTTTCCCTTAGGTGCTACCTGGTCATTCTGTATCTTTATTTAAAGAAGCTACACATCTCTTTTCTGACTTTAGTAAACTGAAACAAGGTGACTCAGGAGTAAATATAGCAGAAGCTGCTGCCCAGAACGTGCATTGCTTGAAAACAGAGTACATTGCTGATTATCTTATGCAGGTTTGTAGGATCCTATCCTTGACCTCCTCATGACCAAAGATGTGCTTCTCTGCGTAGAGACAGAACTACACAACAAAACCCTCAAGCGTTTGCTCCCTGGAGGGCTCACTACACTCCGGTTCAGAATTGGCCTGTGTTGGGTGATTTGTGTGGGCAAAGAAAAATCTTCCTGACACAAGAGTGCCTAAATACCAGCAGGAATCAGCAAAGTATGGCATGTGGTCGTAAATGTCTTACCACAAAGGATTTGAAGCAGAATAGTGTAGAAATAGGGGGAAGCCACAACCCACCTGTTTTGTGATCATTGCTGCTTGGGTTTGGAAGCAGGTCAGGGTTTAACAGAAGGAATGCCTGAAACATCAACAGGAAGCCTCTGTCCTAAAGCAGTGGGATTCATACCGACCAGGAATTAGTTAGCCAGTACTAGCTCTCCTTGAACACCTACATAACTTCTTAAAAAATCTCAATTTGTTAAGACATGTGAGGTTTTAAAATTCTACCCATTTGGAAAGGGCAGGGGTTGGGGGAGTGTGGAGGACCCTCCTGTATGTACCTCATCCCTCCTGAAGTTCCTGATCGGGTGCATCTAAGATGAGAACCACTACTGAATAGTCACCTAAACTGTGCAGTGCTAAGTGTTTGTACAAGTGCTGTCATTTTTTCCTGTACATATAAAAGAGTGTGTAGAACATACATCCTGGTTAAAGAACAGCAAAATGTCATCCCAGTGCCCAGGGTAAGAAATAGAAGATTGAGAGTCCCATAGGAGCCCCCCGCTGCTCCTCCCCGCTTGCGTCTCCCTCCTTCCCCACCAGAAGCAATCACTGGCTGACTTTTGGTTATTCGTGTCCTTGCCTTTCTCAGGGTTGTAAAGTGCGTCAGGTACTAAATGTCTGGAGAAACGTATAGGGGGAGTGAGCTGCTCTGTATTTCTGCATCTGAGTTCATGATTGCCTGTCCCTTGCTCCTGTGAATAGGTCAAAACAGAACAGTCCTGTAGGGTGAGGCAGTAGGCTCAGGAGGGGAGAGCAGCAGCTTCATGTCAAATTCATGGCCAAGATAAACCAGGCATAGGTAAGACTCTGAAATAGGCTCACCCTAGTGTTCTCACTTCAGGTTAAAAACTAGATGCGGTGGCTGCAGGGATCTTGGTGATGATGGCCTTCAGCGTGTCTTCGGTCACATTGGTGCAATCTGGTTGATCACCCTTTGTCTACTTCTGTGCACTGCCGTCATCCCAGGAGCTCCATTCATCATCCTTTGTCTCTTTTCTCTGTTGGGTCTCCTGTTTCTGAGTCCCGTGTCATCCTGATACACTCTCTCATGTTGATGGAGGTCTTGTCTAGTAACTTGAGAAAGAACACATGGGAGGTAAATTGCTTACGACTTTCTATGTGTGAAAATTCTTTTTTCTGTGCTCACATTTGACTGAAGTTTGGCCTGGCATCAAATTCTAGGTTGAAATCTGCTTTCTGTTAGACTTTTTGATTGCTTGTCTCCTTGCTTCTAGTATTGCTGTTAAGTAGTCCAAAGCCATTTTGATTCATAATCCTTTATATGTAACTGTAAACTAGTAGGAAGTTCTTTTTGTCCCCAGTTTTCTGAAATTTAAAATGATACACTGTCATGAAGGTCTGTGTATATATTGCTGAGCAGTACAGATGTACCACAGTTAGTTTAATCGTTAACCTATTGAAGGACATTTGGGTTGTTTCCAGCTTGGAGCTATGATTAAAGCTGCTGTGAACATTTGTGTACAGTTTATATGTGAATGTTAAGATTTCACTGCACCGGGATGAATGCCCAAGTGCGTGTTTCCAGAGTGGTCATATTTCTACATTCCTACCATGAGTGGATCCAGTTTCTCTGTCCTCATCAGCATTTAGTTGTTTTTCATTTTAGCCATTTCAGTTGGTGTATAATGAATGATCTCTCTTGTGGTTTTGACTTGCATTTCCCTCACGGCTAATCAAAGTGAACATCTTTTTGTGTGCTTCTTTGCCATGTTTATATCCGCTCTTCATTGAAATAAATGTTCATGTCTTTTGCCCCATTTTCTAATTTAATTGTTTTTTTTTTTTACCATTGAGCCTTGACAGGTGTTTCAGATGCCAGTCCTCTGTTGGATGTGTATTTGTGCATATTTTCTCTCAGTCTGTGGCTTATCTATTTATCCATTTACCTTTATCCTCTTATCAGGGCTTTTTGCAGAACAGTTTTTAAAAATGTTTTATAGTTTTTACATTGTATGTCTATGATCCATTTTGAGCTAATTTTCACAAAAAGTGTAAGGTTTAGGTCAAAATTTGGGGTTGTGGGTGTTAGGGTTTTTTGTTTGTTTGTTTGATTGCTATGGCGTGTCCAGTTGCTCCAGCACCATTTCTTAAAAGAAGTATCCTCCATTTAGTTGCATTTGCACGTTTGTCAAAATTCAGTTGGGCATTTTGTGTGGGTCTGTTTCTGAATTCTCTGTTATGTTCCACTGATCTGTGTGTGTCTTTCCTTCTGCAAGACTGTCTTAATCACTATGTATATAATAAGCCCTAATATTGGGTAGTGATTCCTTCCTATTTATTCCTCTTTGTCAATATTGTTGCTATTCTAGGGCCTCTCTCTATATATATATATATATATTTTTTTTTTTTTTGCCTGTACCTTTATTTGTAAATTTTTAGATAAGCTTGTTCGTCTAAAAAAACACCTTGCTGTGATTTCGATAGGATTGCATTAATCAGTTTGAGTGATTTACATCTTTACTGTGTTAAGTCTTTCAGTCCTTGAACACAGCTCATCTCTGTTTGGGTTGTCTTTGATTCCTTTCATGAACAGTTTGTAATTTTCAGTATTTCCATTTTGGAGGTGATTGTTTTACTGAGAGTAGATCATAGTCTGCTTCTTCATGTGTGTAATAATTTTGGATGTATCCTGCACATTGGGAATCAGCTGTAGAAACTAGATTCTGTGGTGTTCCTCTGAAGAGTACCACGCCATCTGTTTAGCTGGCAGTTTACTTGGCTGAGCTCCTGCCGTGAGTGGCAGCTCAAACCTCCGCTTGGTTCCTGGAGCTTTGCTCTGAGTTGCTTTGCACATACATGACTCAGCGTCAAGCGAGGATTTGATCAGCATTTATAACACAGAGTTTGGGGTTCTGCCCTCCCACTTTCTGGGATCTCCCACGTCATTCTCTAGTGCTCTGGTTGCCATTCTGTCCTGTGGTTCTTCAAGGTTTCCTATTAGAGTTTTAGCCAGTCAGCATGACCCAGCGGGGCTTCTCCTCAGGCTGAAAGACATAAAAAATGAAAAGAGGAATTCACCCTCTTCCATTCCTCTCTTTCCAGCTGTCAACTCCCCTCAAGTATTTGCCTGATTTTGTTTCTTCTACAAAACCTTACAGTAGTTGCTTTTAATATATTTTGGTTGGACGTTATACTTGTTATCTGTAGAAGAGTTAAATCAAAAGGCAACTACCCATTATTTTGTGGTGATTCATTTTCATGTTATGTAGTCTGCCATGTTGCCAGAAGATTAAGTTTTATTATACTTTTAATAAGAGAAAAGGTCCTTATTTCAACGTTGGTAATAAGGTTATAAGGAAGAAAAATGCAAAGGTTTCAGACTTAAGTGGAGAAGTGTATGAATTCTGGCTTTGCCACCTGTTAGGTAGGTAACATTGTGTTATTTAACCTTTTTTATCTATGAAATGGAGAATAAAAAACCTATCTCACATGTTTATTGTAAAAATTTTCAAAAATTTATACTAAGCATAACTTCTCACACTTAAATGATAACTATTAACTGTATTTTACTGTAGTTTCCATATTCAGTATTTAATCTATACAGATTAAACCATTAAGACCTGAGCTGGCCCCACTCTGCCTGAGCTTATAAACTTATTTTTTTTATAAAAGCTGAAATTTTGTCACACAGGATCTGTTCACCAAAGGTGACAAGTGTTAAATTGCTACCTTGAAAGAAAAATGTTTAAGTTTTTCTGGTCATAAAGCAGAGTAAAGGAATCTATAACCTGATGAACAGTTTGAAATCTGAAAAAACTTTTCTCCCTTTTACAGGAATCCCCTCCTCAAGTAGAAAATTATTGTCTACCAGAAGCTGTCTCACTTCTTCAGAACAATAAGGATCCTGGGCCTGGATCCTCACAAAAGAGGAAAGCTCCCACAGAGAAAAATAAAATCAAACGACCTAGAGTGCAGTGATCGCATTTACTCAGTTACCAGCATTAAATGTTTTTAATTTAGTACCCTGGATATTACTGTGATGGGTTTGTACAGTGCTTTAAAGGCAAGAACCTGAAGGATTCGGCTTCAGTGTAACAACAGTGGCCCTGCTTGAAGTGTGTTTTTAACACCTGAAACTTTAATCACTGAAATACTAACTGTCCCTGAATGGAAAGTTACCTGAAATAACAACAAAACACAGCCCCTCAGCTAGCGTGCCGTTAAACCACTTTGCCGTGTGTAAGGGGCTCTTTGTTTATTTATTTTCTTGTACGTATCTGGGTCTGTAGCTTAGTGGACGTTTTAGCAAGGTGATGGATTTTGCCTTACAATGTCTGCTTTAATTCATAGCAAGGAAGTTGTCAATTGGGATTTATTCGTTTTTTTTCCCCTGATTTCTATCTTCTCATCACCATTTTACCTCTTTTTAACAGGAACCTGAGCACAAGGTTTAATGAGGAACTGAGGCTTTAAACTTAAATGTGTGTGTATATATGTATATGCATGTTTGTACAAACTTCTCTATGATGTCTGCCAAGTTTGGGCACTAAAACTTGGAAAATAAAAACAATGAAGAATAAAGTAGTGACTCAAAGTAGATAAGTTCAAATAAGTTTTTAAAAAGAAATAAAACATTCTGGTATCTATTCTCTTATTGAAGCAATAAAAGATTTGTAAAACGTAGCCTAAAAAGCACATTTCTAGTTACGTTTCTGGTGTTTGCTGTTTATGTGCAATATTGTTTCTAGGGGGTTAAAAAAAAATAAGGAACTACATAATTGCATTAGCCTTTATTAATCTAAACCTAACCACCAAATACTGTGTGCATTGCCATAATTTTCCAAATATAAAGCTACCTCATTTTGTTTAAGGGACAGATAAGGTAGGACTGTAATTTTGATGCAGACTGTTCAATTCCTAGTGAGTTTTTGAAAGGCAAACTCAAATGGTGATGGATTAACCTGGACACCAAACCGCTGACGTTGTCATCAGATTTTCCTCTAAACAGAGGAAGGGGTACCCCTGTCCTGCAGACTGTCCTGCTTTGAGCTAGTTCACAGCTGCGGACCTCACAAGGAGGTGGTTGCAGTTAGAGGAGGTCCTATGGGTGGGGTCCTAATTTGGCAGAACAGGTGACGTCACAAGGAGAGACCAGGAGTTCCTGGCACAGGGAAGGAAGCACCGCGTGAGGACACGAGCAGCTGTCAGCGCGTCGGGAGCCTTTCCAGAAGCCCCGGCCAGCACTTCGACCTTAGACTTCTAGCCCCCAGAACTGTGAGAAAGAGCTCAGATCTGTGACTTCTCACCCAGAAAGACACAAGCCACCACTCTAACCCAAACCTACCTTTTCACAGAGAAGCCTCTCACTCGGAGGTGCTTTCGTACATGTTGCTTTACATCAGGGGTTGGCAAACTCGCTCTGTAGAAGCGCAGAGAGTAAATGTGTTGAGCTTCATTGGCTGGTCTGCGGCATTTTTCCTCCAATTCTTTAAAATGTAAAAATATTCTTAGCTCAAAGCCGTGCAAAAATAGGCAGTGGGCCATAGTGAGCTGACCCCCACTTTTCCATCTCGGTCTGTCAACATGCAACACCCTCAGCTCTGTTTTTCTACTAAGAGGAGGAGCAGCCTTTTGGCAGCGCCATCTCATGCTTGTGTAGCATCGGGGATTCTGTGATTAAAAGTATCACGTGTTTTAAATGTGTGAGGTACTCATGGGAAGAAAAGCCACGATACAGATGTTTGTTGAGGCTTTTTCAAACCATTAAAGAATGTTGAAGAAAACTTTTAAAGCAATGGAAACTAATAAACGAAAAGAGAGAATTAAGCAATTCTCCTGTCAGTATGAACTGCATTTCAGGATGACCTGTCAGCTGAGGAAAAATGCTTTAGAATAATTCCAGGCAATAAGTGCAGAGGACAGGACAGAAGCAAGCCATCTTACAACTGAATGAAATTACAGGTCTAAGCAAATGGGGAATGTTCTACTGATGGATCAAGCGGATGATGCCTGACCTCACTGACCACGCAAGACCACCAGACATGCCTCCTGGTGTGATGCAATGAGAAGCAGAAGACAGTATGAAGTGCTCTTGTTAGAGCAGGCAGGCAGCTAGACACGAGCAGAGAAGGGGGCATGGGCCAGGTGGCAAGAAACCATGTATCTTGTGAACAACAGAGGCCCTTGGGCAGACAAAGAGAAGCAGCAACTTTGAGACTGATAGGAAGCCATATATCTTGAGATGACAGGGTCCTAGAGGCAGACAAAGGTGAGAAAAGGTGGGAATCTCCAGTATCTGAATGTAACCTTTGGCTCGTTATGCCCTTATTACAATAAAAGTAGCCTGGGAGATAAGAAGTACCCATTAGGCACCAATGCCATGACACTTCCAAACAAGACTAAATAAGAACAACAACAAAAAAATCCCTCTTCCCTTCCGGAAGGTGGAGCTGGGATGAAAATCAGGAAATATGACCCCAAACTCCTCCATCCCCAATAAATACTCTGCCCATTCATTTTTACACCCCATATAACCAGCTTGTCAAAGAAACTCAGGGCAGCTACTCACCTGAGTCTGCCCACTCTATCCTTGAGAGTGTATTATCCTTTAATAAACCCTCATTTTGCTTTCTTGACCTCTGTGTCTCTTCTCTGAATTCTTTCTGTGACTAGATGAGAACTTACTCTCCAATAATACCCTTCCCCTAGCTCCATTATTTAAACTCACATTTGATCAAGCTTCCAGATCTTACTACCTAGACTCAATCAACGTTGAGTAAGGGGTGTTCCAGTTCAAAAGGACACTGTTCATGGATCTTGAACTCAGCTCCTCTCATGGACACACTGATTCTACAACTACAAACAGAATAATTTCCTCTGAAAGAAAGCTCAAAACTAGCTAAGTGACTGCTACATATCAGGCAAATGGGAAAACCATATCTAAGCAGGTAGGGGAAAGGTGAGGCGCACTCTCTCACCATAAGCCCCGCCCCCGCATGGCATCCCACAGTCAGAAGGGAACTGGCAGCCCTGGGCTTCACTCTAAGGAGCAAAGGGCTTGAATTTGACATCTGAGACCCCAACTTTTAAGACCTGTACTTGAGAGACGAGCACCCAAAACACCTAGCTTTGACAGCCAATGGAGCTTGTGTCCCCGAGACCCACAAGGCTGCAGTGAGCTGAGAAACAGCTCCTGAAGGGCTCATGTGGACTCATCCATCACCAATCCCAGTGCAGAGGTAGACTGAAAATGGCCTGTCTTTCTGCAAA
The DNA here is from genome assembly GCF_009834535.1 of Camelus ferus. Classification (NCBI taxonomy): domain Eukaryota; kingdom Metazoa; phylum Chordata; class Mammalia; order Artiodactyla; family Camelidae; genus Camelus; species Camelus ferus. Next base: position 109,823,843 of record NC_045696.1, read on the forward strand.
AGAGGCTTAGCTGCTTATCTTAAAGCTTCAGCCTTTATAATAATTATAAATGGACATAAACTTTTAAAACTGTGAACCACTATATTGTACACCTACCTGAAACTTATATAGTATCATATATCAAATATACCTCAAGTGAAAAAAAAAAAAAGCTTCAGTCTGAGGGGCAGGCATGGGCAGGCATTTAACTTAACACACAAAGAGGGGACCACTGAAAAGGAGCCACCACACCTTTGCTCTCTTTCTGCCTAGCTCCAGGTCACTTGTATCTCCCAGAAAGGAGCTTGTGCACCTGTCTGGTGCCCTGATTTTTGCAGCTGCTACTCACAGGACATCCCTTGGTCACCAGGCTCTGGTAGCCAGTGGGGCTTCTTCCCATGGGTCCCACAGGACTGTAAAAAATGGAGGAAGTGTTCTTAACCAGCTGTCACCCCCAGGACATAGCAGACAGATAACAGACTGAAATATCCCCTGTTTCTGTGAAAGAGATCTGATACATATCTTCATTGCTGCAGCCTGAGGGGCAAGCTTCTAATTAAACACACATCTAGGGGACCCCTGAAATACTTTCTAAAGTCTGCAGAGGCTGGTGGGAGCCATCTTCCACCTCTCCCTCTGCCTTGCTCCAGGTCACTGGTGTCTGTCTCATGGAAAGAGCTTGTGTGCACACCTGGCACCCACGTTTTTGTGGCTGCTGTCCAGGGGGCACCCTTTGATCACCCGGTTCTGGTGGCAAGCAGGACTGACATTCACAGGTCCCATACGATAACAAACGGAGAAATAGTTTTTAACCAGCTACCACGCCCAGGGCACATCACAAGGACAGCAGACTGAAACACACCCCGAGTCTGTCTGTGAAAGAGGTCATCAGCATGTCTTCATAGCTGTGGCCTGAGGCTTCTAACTAAACACACACCTAAGGGCTGACTACAAGCCTCTCCAGAGACCTCAGAGTGGGCACCATCTTCACACTCTCCCTCCGCCCCACCCCGGTTACTGATGTCTTTGAGAAAGCTGCCTGTGTGTGTGTCTGGTTCCCCAGTGTTTGTGGCTACCGCCAAGGGGACACACCCCTTGACTGCCTGGCTCTGGTGGTCAGCGGAACTTGTGTTCACAGGTTCATTGGGATGGTAGCAAACAGTTCTCAGCTGGCTGTTATCCCAGGGCTCGGTGCAGAGGGAGCAGACAGAAATGCCCTTTTCCCAGTCTTCCCCTAAAAAAGGTGTGTTTGCGTACTTTAAAGGCTGCTTCCTGAGGGTCTGACTTCCAAACAGCTTCAGTCTTAGGTGCTGACTGAGAACCTCCCCTCTGGGACACTGACAGGTCTTGGCACATCCTCATATACTGGGAGCCGTGAAGAATAAAGTAGGCTGCTTGGAAAATCACAAAGGTTTGAAGGACAACAAAGAGCTAGAGCAGAGTTGAATAATGAGTTTTATTTACATAAGGTCACTCCTTCAAGATGAGGAGAGGCCACCATTTTACCAAATGCAGAGAAACCAACACAGAGAGTTAAGAAAGAGGAAGAACAAGGGAATATGTTTCAAACAAAAGCACAAGTGAAAACCACAGAAAAAAGATCATAATGCAACAGAGATAGGTGATTTAGCTGATAAAGAGTTCAAAATAACAATCATAAAGATGCTCACCAAGCTCATGAGAAAAATGAGTGAACAGGGAGAGAATTTCAACAAAGAGATAGAAAATGTAAGTACCAAACAGAAGTCACAGATCTGAAGAATACAGTAACTGAACTTTTGATAATAGAAGGGTTGAGGGGGAGGGTATAGCTCGAGTGGTAGAGCACATCCTTAGCATGCACAAGGTCCTGGGTTCAATCCCCAGTACCTCCTCTAGAAGTAAAGAAATAAATAAACCTAATTACCTCCCCCACAAAGGGAAAAAAAGTCAGTTGAAAATAGAAGGGTTAAACATCAGACTAGATGAAGTGAAAGAGATTGGTGAACTTGAAGACAGGACAGCAGAACTCATTGAATCAGAGCAGTGAAAAGAAAAAAATTTAAAAAGAGTAAAGAAAGCTTAAGAGACTTATGAAACAACATCAAGTGCACTATAGGCATCCCAGAATGAGCAGGGTTGGGGCTGGGGTGGGGAAGGCAGAAAACACATATGAAGAAATAATGGCTGAGACTTCTCTAACCTGGGGAAAGAAATAGGTATAAAACCAGGAAGCCGAGAGTTCCAAATAAGATGAACCCATGTCAAAAGTTAAAGACAACAAAAGACTCTTAAAAGCAGTAAGAGAAAAAGGATTCGTTATGCACAAAGGGACCGACACAAGATAATCAGCAGATTTTTCAGGAGAAAACTGCAGGCCAGAAGGGAGTGGCAGAATACATTTAAAATGCTGAAAGCAAAAAGTACTGTACCAGCAAAGCTGTCCTTCAGAACTGAAGGAGAGAGAGTCTTCCGGACAAACACAAAAGCTAAAGGAGTTCATTACCCCTGGACCAGACTTACAAGAAATGTTAAAGGCACTTCTTTAAAGCTGGAGGGGGAAAAGGGAGCATTAATTAGTAACAGGAAACATACAGAAGTATAAATCTCGCTGACAAAGATAACTATATAGTAAGATTCAGAATAATCTAATGGAAATTTGGAGGATTAATCAGCTATAAAGCTAGTATAAAAGTTAAAAAATAAAAGTAGTAAAAATAACCATAACTACAATAATTTGTTAATGGATACATCAGATAAAAATATGTCAATTGAGAATAAAAAACATAAAATGTGCTGTGGGAGTAAAAATATAGAGCTTTAGAATGGGGTCAAACTTAAGTTGTTACTGGTTTCATTTGCAAAAATTTTCTCCCATTCTGTAGGTTGTCATTTTGTTTTACCTATGGCTTCCTTTGCTGTGCAGAAGCTTGTACGTTTCATTAGGTCCCATTTGTTTATCCTTGCTTTTATTTCTATTGCTTGGGTAGCCTGCCCTAGGAGAACATTTTTGAGATGTATGTCAGATAATGTTTTGCCTATATTTTCCTCTAGGAGGTTTATTGTATCTTGTCTTATGTTTAAGTCTTTGATCCATTTTGAGTTTATTGTTGTGTATGGTGTAAGGGAGTGTTCTAGCTTCACTGATTTACATGCTGCTGTCCAGTTTTCCCAACACCATTTGCTGAAGAGACTGTCTTTATTCCATTGTATATTCTTGCCTCCTTTGTTGAAGATTAGTTGACCAAAAATTTGTGGGTTCCAAGGGGGCGGGGGGTGGGAAGGGATAGACTGGGATTTCAAAATATAGAATAGATAAACAAGATTATACTGTATAGCACAGGGAAATATATACAAGACCTTATGTTGGCTCACAGAGAAAAAAATGTGACAATGAATATATATATGTTCATGTATAACTGAAAAATTGTGCTCTACACTGGAATTTGATACACCATTGTAAAATGATTATAAATCAATAAAAATGTTTTAAAAATAAGTAATTTTACTATAAAACTGAATATTAAACAGAAATAGTTATAAAAAAACAAAACTTAAGTTGTTACCAACTTAGACTGTTATTATGTAAGTTATTTTATTTAAGTTCATAGTAACTGCAAACCAGAAACTTATAGTAGATATACAAAAGAGAAGAGAAAGAAATCTAAGCATACGACCCTAGAAAACCATGACTAAATCATGAAGAAATAGAAAATCTGACTAGACTAATTACTAGTAAGGAGACTGAGTCAGTAATCAAAACCCTCTCAACAAAGAAAAGTCCAGGACTGGATGGCTTCATTGGTAAATTCTAACAAACATTTAATCTTCTCAAACTGTTCCAAAAAATATAAGAGGAGAGAACACTTCTAAACCATTTTATGAGGCCAGCACTACTCTGATACCAAAACCAGACAAGGACACTACAAGAAAATTACAGACCAGTATCTCTGATGAACATTAATGCAGAAACCCTTAACAAAATATTAGCAAGCTGAACTCAACAATACATTAACAGGATCATAACCATAACTAAGCGGGGTTTGTCCCAGGGATGCGAGGGAGTGGACGGTTCAATATCTGCAAGTCAATCAATGCGATACACCACAGCAACAAAGTGAAGAATGAAAATCATATGGTTATCTCAATAGATGCAAACAAAGCTTTTCACAGAATTCAACACCCATTTATAAAAACCTTTGAGAAAAGTGGGTATAGCAGGAAGGTATCCCAACGTAATAAAAGTCATATATGATAAGCCCACTGCCAACATCATACTCCACACTGAACAGCCGAAAGCTTTCCCTCTAAGGCCAAGAACAAGACAAAGATCCCCACTCTCACCACTTTTATCCATCATTGTATTGGAAGTCTTAGCTAGGGCAGTCAGGCAAGAGAAAGAAAGAAAGAAAAGGCATCCAAATTGAAAAGAAAGAAGTAACACCGTCACTGTTTACAGATTACATGGTATCATAGCTAGAAAACCCTAAAGACTACACCAAAAACTGTGAGAATTTTAAAAAAATGAATTCAGTAAAGATGGAGGATACAAAATCAGTATGCAAAATAAGCTGTGTTTCTATACACTAAAGATGAACTCAGAAAGAGAAATTAAGAAAACAATCCGATTTACAATTGCATCAAACAGAAGCAGATACCTAGGAATAAATTTAACCAAGGAAGTGAAAAACCTGTACACTGAAAACTGTAAGACACCGATGAAAGAAACTGAAAAGTTGAAAAAGACACAAATAAATGGAAAGATATTCTGTTCCCATGGATTGAAGGAATTAACAATTTTAAAATGGAAAGCAAGGTACAGCTTCAATGCAATCCCTATCAAAATGTTAATGGCATTTTTCACAGAAACAGAACAAACAATCCTAAAATTTGTATGGAACCACAGAAGGTCTTGAATAGCCAAAACAACCTGAGAAAGAAGAACACAGCTAGAAGTATCATGTTTCCTGATTTCAAACTATATTACAAAGATATAACAATCAAAACAATACAGTACCAACATAAAAACAGGCATATAAATCAATGGAACCGATAGAGAGCACAACATTAAAGCCACACATACATGGTCAATTAATTTACAACAAACATGCCATGAATATACAATGGGGAAAGGACAGTCTCTTCAATAAATGGTGATGGAAAAACTGAACAGCCACAAACAAAAGAAAAACTGGACCACTATGTTACACAAAAATAAACTCAAAATGGATTAAAGACTTGAACATAAGGCATGAAACCATAAACTCCTAGAAGGGAACATAGCAGTGAACTCCCTGACATAGGTCTTGGTGATGATTTTTTGGATGTGACACCAAAAGCAGAAATAAACAAGTGGGGCTAAGTGCTTCTGCCCCACAAAGGAAACCATCAACAAAATGAAAAGGCAACGTAACAAATGAGAGAAAATATTTGCAAATTATATATCTGATAAAAGGCTAATATCCAATTTATGTAAGAACTCACACAAGTCAGTAGCAAAAAACAAACAAACAAACAAACTGATTTAAAAATGGGCAGAGGGTCTGAATAGACATTTTTCCAAAGGAGACATACAGATGGCCAACAGGTACATGAAAAAGTGCTCAATATTTATCATCAGGGAAATACAAATCAAAACTGTAAGATATCACCTTACACCTGTTAGAATGGTTATCATCAGAAAGACAAGAGTTGACGAGCATGTTGAGAAAGGGGAACACTTGTCCCACTGTTGATGGGAATATAAATTGGTGCAGCCACTATGGAAAGCAGTACGGAGTTTCCTCAAAAAATTAAAAACAGAACTACCATGTGATCCAGCAATCCCACTTCTGGGTATTTATCCAAAAAAAAAAAAAAAAAAAAAAAAAAAAAAAAAACCACCAAAAAAACCCCCGAAAACACTAACTTGAAAAGACATCTGTACCCCAATGTTCACTGAAGCATTATTTACAATAGCCATGATATGGAAACAGAAATGGATAAAGAAAATTCATAGCTATACACAACTGAGTATTATTCAACCATAAACAGAAAGAAGTCTTTTCATTTGTAACAACATGGATAAACCTTGGGAACATAATGTTAAGTAAAACAGTCAGACAGAAAAAGGCAAATACCATACAATCTCACTTATATGTGGACTCCAAAACAAAACAGAACAAAACTCATAGATAAAGGGAAAAAAATTGGTGGTTGCATGAGGTCAAGGTGGGGTATGTGTGTGAAACAGGTGAGTAAAAGTGGTCAAAAGGTACAAACTTCTACTTATAAAAAAGTCCTGGTAGTGGGGAGGGTATAGCTCAGTGGTAAAGCACATGCTTAGCATGCACAAGGTCCTGGGTTCAATCCCCAGTACCTCCATTAAAAAAACAAACAAACCAAAAAACTAATTCTACCCCCCACCAAAAAGTATAAAAATAAAGTTACACTCAAAAAAAAAAAAAAAAAAACAAAACAGTCCTGGTGATGTAACATATGGCATAGTAACTATAGTTAATAATATGGTACGTGTATTTGAGAGTTGCTAAGAAAGTATATCTTAAAAAGTTCTCAGCACAAGAAAAAAAATTACAACTATGTGTGGTGATGGATGTTAACTAGAATTATTGTGCTGATCATTTTGCAGTCTGTACAAATATTAAATCATTATGTTGTACACCGGAAACAAATATAATGTTATTTATAAACTGTATCTCAGTTTAAAAAGAAAAAATGAGTCAAGAGACAGAAACCAGACCAATAACTTGAGGATGAACACTTAATATAATGAACTGCGAATTGGTAAAAGACAATTAACCACTGAAAGGGATAAAAGAGGATGGCAAGAAGTACAAAAGCAGCAACTGCTGAAAGTAACTACTACCCTAACACCGAGGGAGAGTGAAGAGGAAAAGGACTCAGATACCTACACACATAACTCGCACCTCTGAGCAAACTGTATGGTGGTGAAGACAGGCAGGAGGGCAGAGGCCTCAGCTGAGGGCAGTAGCATCCTGCCACTGGGTGGCAGGAGCACTTGTCAGGAGGCCTGAGCCACAGCTGACCGTTGGGGCCACCGCCGTAGTGGAGGAGAGCGCCACTGGAGGGTGAGGGCTGCTGCTGGACCAGGGGGGCCGCCCCAGTGAGCACTCCCAGGCTCCACCATATGCTGATCCATTGGCTACAGTGGAAAACAGCACACCAGGCAGGAAAATCCCTTCCCTTCCGCGGCTCTAGCCTTTCAGTGTCTCTACAGCGCCCTCTATTGACCACACAGTCCATTGATAATCAGGCCAGTTAAGGGCTGCACTTGACCCCTGTTACTGGGAGATCAGGGAACCCATCTCAGTGGCACGGTCACAGCTAGCCTGTAGAGGAGAGCAACTGTAGAGATTCAAGGATGCAAGTGCTCCCCTCACTAATGTATTTCTCAATGTCTTAATTAAGGAAGTATTTTGTGGACCTTGGCAGAGAATGTAATTTGGGGGAGGGAAGTGTGCAGCTTTCACATGATAAATACATTTCAACATTCCTTTCTTCCCAAGCCATTCGATTCCTTCTTCCACATCATGCTATGGAAGCTTCAACATCTCAGCTTCATCAAACATAGGTCACCACAGACTACATCGAACCAAAGAGATTCCACACAGCAAAGGAACCCATCAACAAAATGAAAAGGCAACCTACTGAATGGGAGAAAATATTTGCAAACCATATATCTGATAAGGGGTTTATATCTAAAATATGCCAAAAAACTCATACAAGTAAATAGCATAATAAATAAATAAATAAATAAATAAATAAATAAATAAATAAATAAATAAATAAATAATGGGCAAAGGATCTGAATAGGCATTTTCTCAGAGAAGACATGCACATGCCCAAGAGAAAAGGTGCTCAATATCACTTATCATCAGGGAAATGCAAATCAGAACCACAACAAGGCATCACTTCCCATCTGTTAGAATGCCTATCATCAAAAAGATAGATAACAATTGTTGGTGAGCATGCGGAGAAAAGGGAACTTTTGTGCCGTTGTTGGGAATGTAAACTGGTGCAGCTACTATGGAAAACAGTATGGAGGTTCCTCAAAAAAATTAAAAATAGAACCACCATGTGATCCAGCAATCTCACTTCTGGGTATTTATCCAAAGAAAAGGAAAACAGTAACTTAGAAAGACATCTGCACCCCCATGTTCACTGCAGCATAATTTACAATAACCAAGATAAGGAAACAACCAATGAATGAATGGATAAAGAAAACTGGTACATATATATACACAAAGGAGTATTACTCAGCCATAAAAAGGAAATCTTTTCATTTGGGACATGACAACATCGATAGACTTTGGGAGAATAATGCTAAGTGAAATAAGTCAGACAGAAAAAGACAAATACTATATGATCTCACTTACATGTGGAGTACAAAACTCAAAGAGGACAAGTTGATGGTTGCCAGAAGGCAGGATATATGTTTGTGTGTGTGTGTGTGTCTGTGTGAAATAGGTGAGTGAAGGTGGTCAAAATGTACAAATAAGTAACTCCTGGGGATGTAATGTAGGCCATGGTGACTAACGTTAATAATACTGTATTGCATATTTGAAAGTTACTAAAAAGTAGATCTTAAAAGTCCTCATTACAAGAAAAAGAATTTTGTAACTATGTATGGTGATGAATGTTAACTAGACATATTCTGCAATATATACAAATAGCAAATCATATTGTACATCTGAAACTAATGTGTTATATGTCAATTATACATCAAAAACCCCCACAAAAAACAAAATAGAAAAACATAGGCCACCACTGAGACCAAGTTTCAGTCAACCAACAAAGATGTAAGCTGTTAGAGCCTTAAGAGCTAATACTTTAAGTCCAGAATATCTCTGGTAAGTGCACCCATATCAACGGATGCAGCTCAGTCTAGCTATATATTCTATTCTCCTTGCTCTAACACTCTTCAAATACACTTCCACACATATTTTCCAGATTTCTGCTAATATATGTTAGGAAAATCTTACCATTTTCCCCCTCTTTGGCTGTGAGTGTAGTGGCATCAAAGTTCTTGAGAATGAGCGTGTGTTTTGCAAGGCGATCTGACCCGAGTGAAGAGCCTCAGGATTTTCCAGAAAAGGTTAGCCTCCTCAGCTAACACAGGAGGGCAAACTATGCCCACTGGCAGGAAAGGCTCAGAGAGACGTGACATTTTAACACTTTCAGTTTAGTCTGAGTCCAACCAAAATTTGCCATCCCAAGTTTCAGGGCCCCATCTTTCAGAGTGAATATCCTCAATTTCACATGAGAAACTTAATGAGGCTATGAATTCAATGGATGTAGACAATTAAGTTTTGTCTGATTTTCAGCAATGAAAATACATGAAATGATTCCCTTAGGGCTGTTACGGGGGCTTCTCTGGTCCTTGAACTTTGTTGAGCTGAGAGTTTAAGGACCTGAGCTTGTCAATTCTTCTTATAAGCACTGGGGTTAGGAGGGAAGGGCAGCAGAGAAGGAAGAATAGCTCAGTGGCAGAGCACATGCTTAGCATGCAGGAGGTCCTGGGTTCAATTCCCAGTACCTCGATTAAAAAAAAAAATCTGCCCAAACCACTCCGTGCATGGAGAACCAACCCCACACTGGCCCTTGCAGACGTCATTACTGCCATAAAAAGTCCCCAGGGGCTCCCACGACACTTGCTTCAGCAATACTTCATCACAAGCAGAGGTGGTAGCGTAACTGTAATGTCACTGCCTGTCATGGCTTATGACCATTTCACCAGCCAGCATTCGGTCAGGTAACAAATTAAAGCAGTAATTTAGACAGGAAAAATAGAAAGAATTATTACTAGTAAAGTGGTTAATGACTAAGAAAGGTCAAAGACGGTGCTAAAGGGTAGAGCAGTAGTAACTTCAGAAAGCAGCCGCTGGCCCTGGCGCTGAGGAAATGTGAGCAAGGAAGGAACTTAGAAACTTCAAGGCAGGGTCCCTCTTAATGCTGAGGTTCAAACCAGGGAAGGGAAGCATGGCCGACACTGCCACACCCAGCCTGCCAGTGGCGGAGAAACTTGCCGGAGGGTAAGGGTTGCAGTAACAGTTGGAGGGTGTGAGCCATGGTCCGACCACTAGGGCTGCTGGTGTGAACGTCCCAGGCTCACATGCCAATGAGGACCCGAAGAAAGGCTTTGCCTCTTGCCGATTCTACCGTGTTCCTCCAGCGCCCTCTGCTGGCAAAGGCGAGATGGGTGCAGGGTCCAGCGTTTTTTGATGCAGGGCAAAGACCGCCTTTGGAAGTAAAAGCCATAAATTAACAACGCGCATGCTACTCATTTATAGGAAGCATAGGAAAGTGATCTTCTAAATTCACAATCTGGACAGTTCTGCAAGCCAAATGGCCGGAATTATGGTACGAATAAAGTGGGAAATGACGGAAGCCTTGAAGACTAAATGCAACAGGTCATCCTTGCCTAGATTGTTTCAAACAAGCAAACTGTAAACAGCACCATGAAAAATGAGAGAAATTTTTAACACCAACAGGATATATGATGTTAAGAAAATGTTAGTTTTTTAGGTGTGATAATGGTATTGCGGTTAAGAATCTTTATCCCTAGGTGAAATATTTATGGATGATATAGATCTGGGACCAGCCTTACATTAATCCGTGAATAAGACTGGCCACAGACTGATGACTGTTGAAGCTGGCTTATGGGTTTGAGGACATTTATTATTCTATTCCCTGTTCTAATGTATTTGAAATTTTTCATCATAAAACATCCTAAAAAAATTAAATCACACACCCAAAAGTTTTTTTTAAAATTTTGTATTTTAAAAAAATTATTTTTACTTATTTTTAATTTTGTGGGGGAGGTAATTAGGCTTTTAATTAATTATTTATTTGAGCGGGGGTACTGGGGATTGAACTCAGGACATGCTAAGCATGCACCCTACCACTGAGCCATACCCTCTCCCTCTCAGAAATGTTTTAAAGGGTAGTAGAACTCACCCCAACATCAGAAACTCTATTCTGCTGCTTTGAGCGGGAGACAGTAAGGAAACCAGCCTGTGGGGCATCCATGTCGACTTCGGGATGAGAATACGGCAAAAGGCATTTTCAAGCCAAATTCGAAGAAACGCTAGTTTCCCACTTTTCTTCCCTTAAATCTAGCAAGAGGAGTGGAAGCAAAGCCTCATGGTTAATGACATGCAGGAGCCAAAACACCTGGGCTGGCATCCTGGCTCCTTCATTACCTGCTCCGTGTGATTGAGACGAGCCTCCTTAACCTTTCAGAACCGAGTTCTCCATCTTTAAGGGACTGCCAGGAATTAAATGAGTAACATTTGTGACCTGTTTAGAAGCATGCCCAGCCCAAGGTTAAGTACTAAATAAGTAAGTTTTTTAAGATTCTAACAAATGATTTGCTATTTAACACTCTTGCCAGACTGGAGCTTGCCAGACTGTTAAAAGACAGAGAGAAGGAAGGAGGGGCGTCAGAAACGGACACGGGAATATAATGGAAGCTGCCACCTGCTTTCACGCCCATCACACTAACGTCGTGCAGCTGCGGTTGGGAGTTCCTGACATCCAAGTTTGATTCAGGTCCTAAGTAAAGGCTTACATTTGAACTGTAAAATCAGAGAAATCCAGCAAGAAATCTGCAGTAGTTCCAACAATTTCAAGCCAAAGACAAGCCTAAGAGGACTCCTCTCCCGGCCCACACGCTATTCAAAAGGATGCTGAAGTGCCGCCCACGTGCCCCTTACAAGGTGGAACTGGTGAGTGAAGTGAACCACCGGCCAAGAGTGTGGGCACCACAGGCGTCTGCGGTTCCAGCGCTTAGCGAGCCGAGCTGCAGGATTCTGCAGTTGCTAAAGCCTGTCTCTGGTAACGCTGACCGTGTTCATTTCGTAGTCACCAGGGAGAACTTCAGAATTCTAAAGAAACCCTTAAAATCCAGAGGTGTTGTCACTGGCAACATAATGGAAAGGCAAATTAAAAGTAGCCAGGAGTAGTGTGAGGCGGATTAACATTTACAGTGAGTAAATTCCGGAATGGTCAGATTTACTGTCAAGACACAAATCAGGCAGAATAATAATTACTGTGTAAGAGAAGGAGAAGTAGCTACAGTAATTATATTGATGATGAGGGAATTATATTGATGTCTGGGAAAAGACAGGAAAAATTTAACATGGTCTTTATACTGATAATTACAGAACTCTAAAGAGGTGTACATAAGTCAAAAGAACTTAGTATACAGGCTTGCAGGTCCTTTCCCCCAACTGCAGTATCCATTTCCCCCCTTTTCACAGTCTCCAAAAATGCATTTCAAAATACAGTGATCCTTTCTAGGCTGGGAATACGATTGAAAAGTTTTCCTACATACTCTGACTGGCCCTGTGACTGTTTTCTAACTCAGTTAGAAAGAGATCGTCTCTTATTTTGAAGTAACCCAGTGGTTCCCATACTTTGCCGCACATTGGAATTAACTGAGGAATTGGAAAAAAAAAAATCCCTGTGTGCACCAATTCTATCAGAATGCATGGGAGAGGGAGTCAGCAAAAGTATTTTTAAAAATCTCCAGGCTATTCCAAAATGCAGCAGTTTGAGAACCGTGGACATAACCTGTTGAGTTGCCTCACTTCTTACAAAGAAAATTTCTGTAAGATAAGAACTTCAGCTGCAGTCTTTCTAAAGGATGATATAGTGTCTAAACTTAGGAGTTCAAAATCAAGGACACAAAGTCTCTCCTGAGGATTTAGTTTCCATATTCTCACACTCAAAATGATTAATAGTTTATTTTGTACAACTTGCCTCCCTACACAAAAAGATTAAAAATTGAAGTTTGAGTGTTCTGGGGGGTTAGGGGAAGGTAAAGTTATAGAATAGGAATTAAGAGATGGTGTAGAAAACAGAAACGGACTCTCAGACATAGAGAACAAACTTATGATTACCAGGGGTAAAGGGGGTGGGAAGGGATAAATTGGGAGCTCGAAATTTGTAAATACTAACTACTATATATAAAATGGATTTAAAAAGATTTCTTCTGTATAGCACAGGGAACTGTATTCAATATCTTGTAGTAGCCTGTAATGAAAAAGAAAATGAAAAGGAATATATGTGTATATATGTATGACTGAGACATTATGCTGTACACCAGAAACTGACACATTGCAACTGACTGTTACTTCAATTAAAAAAGAGAGAGATGGTGTAGAAAATTATTGCCAGACATTTTTGTCGTAACAAAATAAGTAAAATACCCTGGTTTAAGATTTAAAACCTCAGAGCTTGGGTTCAAAAACTGCTCAGGTTTAATGAAAAAACAAAAACAGAAGACCACTTTTCCTAAATTGTCACAGCAAAATGTAAAATATCACACTAAATATTTGCAGTAAGTCTTTTAAGTCATCCCCTCTGTGGAATCTGCTACCTCTTTTAGAGGGATAGTGGCTGCCTCTTCAGTTGTTGACCCAACCTCTCACCTGACGCTAAATCTGTCTGCTCAAGACTATCACTGATTAAGAAAGACTATGGGTGCTATTTCCCTCACACTTACACAGTATCTTCCATCATATTTGGAGACAAAGATCTTATCCTTACATGCTTCTTGCTGCCTGCACTGACTGGATCCCTGCAGAGTGCAGGTGGGAGAGGCTGTTCAGTGGGGAGGGTATTCACAGGTGAGATAAGAGCTCTGCCCAGCTTGTGTTACTGTATCTAATTAGCATCTAAAATTCTGGTTCTCACCTGGGCTACAATTTCAAAAGGCTTAAACTGCCTTAATGATTATATATAATTAGTATATGTACACATATACACACATGTATATATATCCTAAATTCTTGATGTGAACATAATCCCTCTCATTTGTTCTTAGATAATAAAAACACTCACTTAAAGCCGTTATTTCTTTTCTTTGATTAATATTCCCTTTATACTATTCATTACCTTATATGAAGCTTGAGAAGCAATTCATAACTTGCCTGCATTCTGCAGACCCCACTATTCCATGAGTCACAGCAGCTGGATGATGAATTCAAACTGTTACACACCTGCATTTTCAGGACACTAGTTATTAGATTATCTGTGTATATGATTCTCTACTTCCTTGATTCTCCTTTCTAGCTCTGATTATCCCTTTAAACTGTCTCCTCTGTGTAATATTCTGACCTCAATCCTTTGATCAGTCTACCACACAGCCTGACCTATCTCCCCAACTCCTGTCCCACACTCCCAAACTCCTGTCATCCTTTACCATGTGTTTCTTTTTTTATTAATTTTTTTTTTAAATTTTGAGGGGGAGATAAATAGGTCTAATTTATTTATTTTAATGGAGGTACTGGGGATTGAACCCAGGACCTCATGCATGCTAAGTATGTGCTCTACCACTGAACTATACCCTCTCCACTTACAATATTTCTAATCAAACCAATTTCACATTCTAGTAGAGGGAGAGAAATAAGATATTTAGTGTGCAAAATGGAGGAGTCTTGATGATGGAGAAATCTTTTCGAAAAATGATGCTGGACAAATGGATATCCGTGTGTAATAGAATGAAGTCAGACTACCTCATACCATATTCAAAAACTAACTCAAAATGGATCAAAGATCTCAATGAAAGAGTTAAACTACAAAACCCCTAGAACAAGCATAAATCTTTGTGACCTTGGTTAGGTAATGATGTCTTAGATACACCCAAAGCTCAGGCAACTGAAAAAAGGATAAATTTGCCCTCATCAAAATTAAAAACTTTTGTGCTTCAAAAGATACTATTAAGAAAGTGGAGATGGGAGAAAACATTTGCAAATTACGTATCTGATGAGGGACTAGTACCTAGAATATATAAAGAACTCTAGTGACTCAATAATAAAAAGATAAAAGATTCAATTAAAAAATTAGCAAAGGATTTGAATAGATGAGTTTTTCCAAAGACATACAAATAGCCAATAAGCACATGAACAGATGTTCAACATCACTGATCATTACAGAAATGCAACTCAAAACCATGAGATACCACTTCATGCCAACTGGGATGACTAGAATCAAAAAGGTCAGGTAACAAGTAATTATGGAAATATGGAGAAATCAAAACCCTCAGACATTGCACAGCCATTTTGGAAAGGGGTCTGGCAGTTACTCAGAAAGTTACCCTATGACCCAGCAATTTCATTCCTAGATACATACCCAAGAGAATTGAAAAACATGTTGACACAAAAACTTGTACATCAAACTTCATAGCAGCATTATTCATAACAAGGACAAAGTAGAAATGATCCAGATGTTCATCAACTGATGAATGGACGCCAGTCAAAAAAAGACCCCATATTCTATAGCCCTGTTAATATAAAATGTCCAGAATAGAGAAATCTACAGAGAAAAAGAATAGCTGTTGCCTAGGGCTGGGGATTTGAAGGGAAGTGGGAAAGGACTCCTCATGGATATGGGATTTCTATGCAGGATGAGGACAACATCCCAGGATTAAAAGTAGTGATAGTTGTGTAACTTTCAAAATATATATTTTCGTGGTACACTTTAAAAGGGTGACTTTTATCTCAGAAAAAAAAAGTTGGTAAAAAAAAACTATGGAGGAACTTAAAGGAGGAAAGTGATAGGAAGTGAGTTTTTGAGCGTGTTCTATTAAACAGGGCGGTTGAGAAAAATCTCAGTCAAGTATGAAGAATGACCAAATAATAAATTGTTAACATTAGTGGCTGGTGGCAGTCCCTTTGGGTGCTCATTTCTACCGCAAGGTTACTGGTCCTGGCAAGCGCCATTTTGGAATCCTCCCTCTAGCTTATTAGTATGGGAACCTAACTACACCCACCAGCCTGTTGGCACCAGTCCTGGGGCCCCGCAAGCAAAGCCCCTAGCTGCATGGGGACACAGCTTTAATCACCAGCAGGCTGGAAATAGCCATAGGTCCCTGAGGGCTCCAGTGCCCGGGGAGCTGGCCCCACACACACCAGAGAACCCAGGAGCTGGGCCCCCCCTCCAGTGGGCTGATACCCACTCCAGAACCCTGGTACCCCATAGCCAGAGACCATGGGACCCAGCTCTGCCCACTAGTGGGCCAGCTCTAGCCCTTGACCCAGCCTCGCCCACCAGTGGGTGGGCAACAGCTCTGACACACCTTGGGCCCCTCGGCCAGCAGCCTGAGCCCTGGCCCACCCACCAGTGTGCCAGCACTAGCTCTGGGCCCTGGCCCTATCCACCAGCAGGCTAACACCAGCTCTGGGACACCTGGACCCACAAGCAACCATCCCAAGACTTGGCTCACTCACCAGCAAGCTGGCATCAGCCCTGGAAGCCTCCCCAGGCCTCCAAAGCCAGCTGCCCATGAACCAGCCCTACCAGTGGCTGGTGGCCTCTGCACTAGGCAGGACCTGGTAACCAACCAGGCCAGGGGCCAGTCATGCCTACCAGGGTGCCCACAGTAGTCTGCCCCGCCACCACAGCAGGGCCCAGAAGTTCACATAGCGGGCACCCCAAGAGCATACAGATCTGGTGACCAGAGGGGAGTGTGCTGCTGGGACGCATAGGACATCTCCTACATAAGGCTACTCCTCCGAGATCAGGGAACATTACTGACCTACTTAATACACAGAAATAAAAACAGCAAATTAGGAAAAATGAGGAAATAGAGGAATGTATTTCAAATGAAGGAACAAGATAAAAACCCAGAAGAGCTAAATGAAGTGGAAAAACAATCTACCTAGTAAAGAGTTCAGGGCAGTTATCATAAAAATGCTCCATGAATTCAGAACACAGTGAGAAGTTTAACAAAGAGTTAGAAAATATAAAGAAGACTCAGTAATACGTGGGGAAAAAAATACACTAGAAGGAATCGACAGATTAGATGAAACAGAGGAACTGATCAGCAAACTTGAAGTCAGAGTAGTGGAAATCACCCAAGCTGAACAACAACAAAAAAAAGAAGACAATTTAAGAGACCTCTGGGAATCCAATTTTCAAAGGATGAAGTAATGCTGTCACTGTCTGCAGATGACATATCATATAAAGAAAACCCTAAAGATGCCACCAGAGAAGTGTTAGAACTCATCAGTCAATTCAGCAAAGTTTCAAGATACAAAATTAATTAATATACAGAAATCTATTGCATTTCTCTACACTAACAACTATCAGAAAGAGAAATCCCATCTACAGTTGCACCAAAAAGAATAAAATACCTAGGAATAAGTCTAAGGAGGCGAAAGACATGCACTCACAAAGCCAAACAACAGGGATGAAGAAACTGATGACACCAACAGATTGAAAGATACATGCTCGTGGATTGAAGAAACTTGTTAAAACGAACATACTCCTCAAGGCAATCTACAGAGTCAGTGCAATCCCTAACAAAAATTACCAATATTTTTTTACAGAACTGGAACAAATAATTCTAAAATTCGTATGGAAACAAATGATCCCAAATAGCCAAAACAAATCTTGAGAAAGAACAAACCTGGAGGTAACATGCTCCCTGATTTCAAAGTACACTATCAAGGTAGAGTCATCAAAACAGTATGGGACTGGCTCAAAAACAGACACACAGATTAATGGAACAGACTAGAGAGCCCAGAAACAAACCCACACTTATCCTGTCAATTAATCTATGACAAAGGATATGTGAAGGAAAAAAGACAGCCTCTTTAATAAATGTGGGAAACTGGGCAGCTACATGCAAAGGAATCAAATCGATTACTTTTCACACCATATAAAAAAAACAAACTCAAAATGGATTAGACTTAAATACAAGGCCTGAAACCATAGAACTTCTAGAAGAAAAAACATAGGCAGTGGCTCTTTACCTCTGCTCTTAGGAATGAATGTATATATATATATTTGATGTCTCCTTAGGCAAGCAAAAGCAAAAATAAACAAATGGGACTACATTGACCTAAAAAGCTTCTGCACAGTGAAGGAAACTACCCAACACAATGAAAAGGCCACCAACAGAATGGGAGAAGGTATTTTCAGAAAATAAATCTGATAAGTGGTTAACATTCAACAAAATATACGAAGAACTCATACAATTCCTCAGAGAAAAACAAAACAACCTGATTAAAAAAATGGACAGAGGACTCGAAAAGACATTTTCCCAAAGATGAAAGGATTTCCCACATGAAAGGATGTTCAACATCACTCATCATCAGAGAGATACAAACCTAAACCACAATATCCCCTCACATCTGAGAATGGCTATCATCAAAAAAGACAAGTAACAAGTATTGTCAGGGATGTGGAGAAAAGGGAGTCCCCATGCACTGCTGATAAGAATGTAAATTATTGCAGCCATTATGGAAAACAGTATGGAGGTTCCTCAAAAAAATTAAAAGTACTACTATCATACAATCCAGCAATTCCACTCCTGGTATTTATCCAAGGAAAACAAAATCATTAATTTGAAAAGTACATGCATCCCTGTGTTCACTGTGGCATTATTTACAATAGCCAAGACAGGGACACAACTTACACGTCCATCAACAGATGAAGAGAATGCGTTACACATGTACAACAGAATACTACCACAAAGTAACAGTCACAGATTCAAACAAACATGTGGCTGCCAGAGGTGGGGGAGTGGGGCTGAGTGAAATAGGTGAGGGAAATTAACAAGCATTTCCAGTTACAAAATAAATGAGTCATGGGCATGAAAAATATTTACACACATGTATACTTACATTCCAAAATGAATAGTTCAGTTAAAAAACACTTATATCTGACTTCTGATAATTTCAAAAAAAATTTAACTTCAATCAAATACAACGTTGAGAGGACAGGGTATAGCTCAAGTGGTAAGAGTGCATGCTTAGCATGCACAAGGTCCTGGGTTCAGTCCCCAGTACCGCCTCTAAAAATAAAATAAGTAAACCTAATTACCCTTGGGGGGGGGGGGACTTTACTTTGTCTAGTTCAGAAATTTAGTAACTATAATCCAGACTAAATCCTGAAGTTTAAAATAGCTCTCATTTGAGAAGTTTATAAGCTTCTCAGAGCACAAGGCCTCAAATCTTAAATTACACGGTAGAGATTGTAGATTGCCCTGCCATGGCTTAAGATAACAAAATTTAATACAGTAATGAAGACAAGAGTACATTCAATGTTTATCTTTGGAAAAGAAGAGTCATCACAGCTTCACAGCCACTTTCATTCCAGGTCCGGTTTTTTAACATTAAGAGTTCTCTGCAAACATTTCTCACAAGGAAAGTTCACTCCTGGGATGAGAATATTATCATCCTCTTACAGCCAAGGAGGCAGGACATCAATTCGCCAGGATAAGTTACCAATTAAGAGTAAAAACCACCAGACTCCAAAGTCCATATATTTACTTTATTGAATTTGTTAATGTTACAGAGTTCTTGCACTGCCAAACCATGCCTGAGAATTCAAAGAAAGAAATGGTACAATGGACAGCCACACCCACCCATCATATAGTATATTAAAACTTGATTCATGTGCATTTTGGTAATTTCAAAATCTTTTAAAAAAAAAGTTATAACAAGGGTTGGGATTTTTAAATCTCCTGCAGGTCTTCAGATTTTTAGGGCCAGTATGCCATTAAATAACATTTCCACATATTAATCTCAGTTCATTTCTTAATAACATAACCCTCAACAAAATTTTGCTGGAAAAAACCACATTACTCTTTAGGGGAAATACGTGGCTCAAAGTCCAAGAGATTACTTCAGATTTTTGGTTCTCAAATGAAGTCTTCAGTTTAACCAAGAATCCCTTGTTTCTCAGTCATCCAACCTCTCTGGCTGGCTCAGCCACTCACCCAAACCCACCAGAAGGTAGGCATCCTGCCTGCCACCTCAAATAATGCCAATATTATTGCCTAGATATGGCTGGCAGGCCCTGTCAGGTGGCACTGTCACCCTCCTAGGAGTGCGCACTGACACTTCTATCAAGACTGAACTCCTAGAGGAAAATGCTCCCCCATCAGGCTAGTTTTACTCACCCATCTGCTTCACTCTTGCCAGTAGCAAGTCCGCAACTCCCACATTTGGCAAAGGGATTTATTATAGAGAAACCCAGACTCTGCATCAAGTGGTCACATGCCACTTTGAAAAATTTCTATTGAACCAAAGATACAAAACTAGGAAAATTACCAGACTGTCTCATCAGATAGAGAGACTTCTCAGCAATCCTGGGTAGCTTCCTGACGCCCCTTTTCAGGACTAAAAATTACTGGATAGTTTAAGCTGTAATTATTAAAAACAGAAGTGCTACATCACCTGTCTTCTGCCCCTGACTCTCCAAGTGAACAACATTAAAGACACACCGGAAGGCTGGTAACAAAAAGCTACGCTGGGACAATCACTGCGTCTACAGACTATCCAATACCTTAACACTGGGGCACAAATACATCTGGAATTCTTGCCAAAGATCCTGCAAGATCCATGAAACTTAAGTGGGTTTGGGGTTGAGGTTCTGCTCACGTTGCTTTGAATTTGTAAGGACAGGGCAGTGGATCCCTGGGCCTAAGCAGAAACCACTCTTTACTACACAATTTAGTTCAGTAACCTGCAGCTTACCACACAGTTCAGACCTGGTTAGAGGAGGCTTTAGCAGCACCTGAAGTAGCGCCTCCTGCACCCACTGCCCTTTACACCAGAGGCTGTTTGGTTCCACCCCAGAGACTGGCAAATTCACGAGACATTTCACAACTCTAATGCGTATTTCAGGTTACTTAACCAAGCAATATGCGCTGTCAAAGAAATTATTCCAAGTCAAAGCAAAAAAAAAAAAAAAAAAAAAAAAAAAGCCTTAATATAGAACACAGAAAAAGCACTACCAAAATAAAAAATTACTAAAAGAAACAAGATTATTCCCCCCACCCCTATACCCACCTTGGGTAGACCGGCGTCTGGTTGAATCTAATCTGTGGTAACCTCAGAATACAACTCAAAGTTTAAATTATAAATGACAGCCCTACGCAGATAATCTGAACACATCAGTTCTTTTGAGAGCGGCATGTTCCAGGATTTCTAATATAGCCACAGCCCACTACAGAGTATTCCTTATGGATGGGGCACAGGACAGGTTAATTAAGGTCACTTAAAATCTTCATCTTTTACAGCAGATCAGAACCCAGATGGCTGACTTTCTGCAGGATTTCTGATAGGAATCCAGGAGAGCTGGTTTCAAGTTTCACATCGACACTTAATAGCTGTAACCTTATCCAGAAGTTGTGATCCACATGAAGTCCACAATGAGTGCAGCAAATCTGAGGTAGTCAACCCTTACGAAGGCTCAGTATCTGAACATAAAAAGATTTTGAAATGACCACTGGCTGCAGTTTTTGATTTTTTTTGTACTTGCAGAGTAATTATGAAAGAACACTGCTGAATTTAGTTCACGCATTTATGTAACAACGAAAATCCCCCTAAATCCAATACACACAAAGAACAGTTATGACACTTTAAACTTCCAAGTGCAACAGGGCCGGTCACGTGTACTGAGTGGTCTGTATCGGTCGTAGGTCCAGCAGAGATCAGACGATGGGTGGCTGTCCGTGGTGGTTAGCTGTGGTCTAGTTACCTTAGAAGGGTTAGCAAAGACCATTCCTTAATTGTACTGTGTGTGGCTGCATTTCTGATTCTCAAGCACAGCGTACTGGTTGTCTAGCTGCAGTTTAAGGGCCTGGTTTTTTGAAACCTCATCCCTACCTCTAGTTTTGTGTCTTACTACTTCAAAGCTCTTCTCCATTTCTTTATCCCTAAGGGAAAAGAAATGTAATCAGTAAATGTTTCTTTTTCACTGGGTTGTTTTGAAAATATCCTTCCTTGAATTAAAAAAAAAAAAAAAAAAAAAAAGCCACCCCTTGGAAAAATCTTGACGAAGGGACAGGAGGGGGAAACTGGTGTATAAAATCCTTATCAAAATCAGTTTAAGGCTTCAATTGAACAAAAAATAGAGAATACTGTACTGAAGCGCTATGGTCCTGTTTTCCTGCGGCAGCAAATCTGCTCGATACTATTAACTGAACACCTATTTTGGGACCAACTTTAAGACAACTGGAAAGTTAAAAAGCTGTCTAATGACACGGTGGTTCCTTCTAAGACTCACTTTTACTCTTAGAAAATAATAGACAATACATCTATCTCTCTTTATGCGTAAATAAGGCCAACAAGTTTCTCATTCAAGTAAAGTTTTACTCCTTATTCAGTGACCTCTCCTCACTTCTACTTCATACAAGTGGATCAGACAGAGATGAGTGTGGTGAAATCACTGCCCCTTATTTTGCAGGGCAGAGGAGCAAGACAAAGTGGAGGTTTAAATCCAGGCCAGCTGTGCTCTCAAAGAGGCAAAAAGGCTGGGAATTTAATTTAAAAGCCACCCAAAAAGCAGTATTTCCATCTGATGTCATTTACACTTCTTCCCATTTTATTTACTTTTTAAAAAAATGCATGTCCCTAAATAAGATGTGGATGTGCCAAATGTGGTCATTTAACTCCGGGTAGCATTCATTTTAAGTACCTGCTGAAATAAGATTATTTTTAATATTAGATTTATAAATGCCAACATCTTTCATCTACTCACATTAATTGGGAATGCAGTAATACTGCTCTGAATTTTCTAGTTATAATGAACACAGAAGCAGCAATAATACACTCAATATGAAGAATTCTAACTAGAGGAGACTTGTCACAGCTAGAGACCATACACCAGGGACACGAGAAACTTCTGCAGGTGAAGTCTTTGATGCTCTTTCTCCTTGCCCCCTCCAGGGCCCTCACCCACTTCCCCCCAGTCCTGCGCAGAAGTCCCACGCTAATCCTCAGCTGCCTCTCAGCTGCAGCCTGGGCTTTACTGTAGCCCCCCACAGGGGGGTTTTCAGATCCCTGACACCCCACTCCCTGGTAAAAGGAACAGGGCTCCAAAACAAACACAACACTCAGAGTACTTACTTCCGGCTCTCTACATGCTTGGCAGTGGACTGCAGGGACGGGAACTGTGTGTCGCTGTAGATTTCTGGTGGTCCTTGTGGTGTTTTCCTTGTTGTGGTCAACCTGGCCCCTGGGGGCCTATACACGCCACTAGTCATTGTCGATTCTGGGGTTTCTGTAACTAACAATTTATAATAGTTTATAGAGAAATGATTCAAGTGCTTGGCATTTTAATAAGCTACTCCTGAACTCCTGACCATCTAACAATTATGGAAAAAACCAACACTGGCATTAGGGTCTCTGAACAACAGAAGGAAAGTCATCTGAGGAAATGTCAAAGTGAAAGCCTGTTTTTCGAGGGTAGTCTTCTAATTTCTCCTCCATGTACAATTTTAATTATCCACGTAAAATGAGTTATGTTAAGTCAACTTATTGGAAGTGGGAAAGAAATCTGCTGGTCCTGGGAGACAGGCCTCTTCGGGGCCTGCCTTTCACAATAGCACCACTTCTACAGCAGTGAGCTGTGAGGTCCTTCCTCTTTCATTTTCTGGTTAAAAAAAGGGAAAAACATAGCTGAACAGCCCAAAGTCTTGTACCTCAGCCAACATTTTGGGGACAGAGCCTCCCAGCTTCTTCCTGTAAATCATCCCCCCGCATCCTCAATATGGGTTCAGTGTTTTATATGTATAAATGTTTTCCACTAATCAAAAGCTTCACTGCAAATGAACAGCTATGTCATTTATTAGCTGAAATGTAATGCGGCTACAAAGAAAAATGAAAAATTTAATATTTACTCCTCCCTAAAATTGATGTATAGTAGTAATCTGCAGTCTCTGACAGTAATATTTGGGGTGATTTGCTATTCATTATTCTACACAAAATAATGGGTATGCATTACAGCAATATTTCTCAAATTTTTCTCATTATTGCCTAAGGAGCCTTTTTAGATCTTTTTCCTCAAGAGCACTGCCCCACCTGCCGCACCAAGGCATGTTTATACCAGATACACTGCACATATGTTTACACACTCAGGCCCTCTGATGCACCACAAACCTTTGTAACGTCTAAGATTTCTTTACCCACCCACACTTCCCCTCACCCCCAAGAACCACTTTTCAGCCCCTGGGAGTGATGAAATCCACTATTCTGAGAATTCATGCTCCAAGACAGAGTAAAACGGGGAATAGGAGGGAAAAAAGACTAACACAGGTGAAACACAGGGACCCAGTATTCCTTAGTCAGCTGTCCAAAATTTAAAAAAATGCTTAAACACTGTAAATTTGGCAAGTTAGTTTACATACAGATTTAAGCAGCCTACAGAAAAGTGTGTATCTTAACTTCCAATTCCTTTATTTAGGATGTGAAAGTCTTACAAATCTCTCCCCCAGGAATGGAAACCTCACTCACCCAGGGCAAGCATGCATTTGGTTGAAAGCTGATTGTATGTAAAATTATATAGAAACAGACATCTTTATGAAAATCAAGTATTCACATTACCAACTACTGGAGCAGGAGGTGCTGGTACCGCAGCGGTTTTGTTCCAGGGGCCTGAAGATTTTTCTACACCGCCGCCTCCGCCTCCACCTTCTTCCCAGTTATCACCTGGATCTTCTCTTTTGTCATTTTCATCTTCTTCCTTTTCACTATTGGAAAAGCAAACAAATGAATTCAATTGCAGAAACACCAGGAAAATTGCCAGTCCAAATCCTTAGTTCTATCAATGCCTATCTGTATGACCCGGGAGGAGGTACCCCTTTAAGTCCAAATGCCTCACTCGTTTAAAAAAAAAAAGAGAGAAAAAGAGGGAATTTATTTTATGCACTGGGACTTCAACTTAACTGCATGTGGGACTGGTTGCTGAAAAAAGGTTCAGGAAATTACTTGGTCTAATAGTCTCCATTTCCCTTTTTGCAAACTTCATACACTCAAGAACATCTAGAAATATTTAACATACTGACATGCCAGGCTTATAACAATATGCATGATTATTTATAGCAGCCCCTACTGAGGGAGGGGAGAGAGGTCAATTTAACATGAAATATAGAGAAACGGGCAACTTGAAGGATTAAAAGTACAATTTTTAGAAAACAGATTTTTCTAGGATCAAACTGTACAAACAGGCATTTATGGTAAGCATATTTTTAGTGATCAAATGAATGGTTTTTAAAAATTATATAATTTCATTTGCTAATCCCTTTACTACATGTTACAAAATACTCTCAAGATTAATTCCCATTCTAACAGAGGAAAACAATTCAGTGTTGAGTATTTACGTCAGCACTTGGATTTTATTAGTCTCCACTGTTTAGACACAGGGAATACACAGAGCTAGTCTCTAACATCAGAGATGTGTCACCCATTTAAAGAAGAGATTACAAAAATTCAGTCTTTGTCTTACTAGTCATTAGAAATGCAAAATATTTCCTCAGTGGCAATACACCACTCTAAAACTGCCTGCACTGTTCTATTTAATGCCAATTTATTTCTTTATTCTTAAATTGACTTGAGTCAGAAGTCTGTAATCTCTCCAAAAGTATCTGGTTATTTCTCCTTGTGCTGGATTACTTATTACTGTTTTACGTAACTTGAATGTTCTAAATTATCGAGCACATACTGCCGGCTTGACAGCACAGAGTTAAGTGCCAGATCAAACTTCCTTTTTTGCAACTCTTTGCCCTTGCAGATGACGCATCTGGCACAGACCACCAACCTTTTCCCTGGACTAGTTTCCGAGACAGCGGTGGTGTTTCCTAGGTCTTCAGCTTATCAACCGCCTTCACCATTCTCACTACCCTTTTCTCTACTAAAAAAACAAAAACATGCTGTTGCCTAAAGCTCTGTCCCCCGCCTTCCACTCTCAGACGTCTTCTCCTTTTGATATCTGATCCATGATCACGGCAATGACAATGTACATGTGACTCCCGCCCTGACTGTGACCTCGGCAACATCAAGGCCTCTCTTGGCTTCTGCAAAATGACATCTAAGGGTGCTTTTCTGTCATTTATTTTAAAACAAGACAAATTCTGGGTATAAGACAAATTTCTTGAATAGCAAATGGTCTCCTTTAAAGACACTTAGATAATGGTAGCATCATACACTGCCCAACCACCAGAGGTGGGCCCAGAATTTAGAAGCCTATGGCGGCAACAAGAAGGGCAGAGGGGAATGAACTTATCTTCAATCTGCATTTATAGTAAGATTTTACTTAAGACTACAGCTGTTTAAAATGACGGGCCTATACTAACATGGAAGTAAAACTTCTCGTCATATAAACCAACAGTGTACTGAAACAAAATTTATGCACCTAATATAACTAGGAAGACATCCAGAATGATTTTTTAAAATGTTAAAATAAGTGGGTGCTAGAAGGCATGACTCTCTTCATCATGCAGGAAGCAGTTATGAGCAGATTCTAAAGCCAGACTGCCTGGTTCAGGACACCCGCTCTGCCATTTACTAGCCGGGGGTTAGAGTCTGGCACCCCGATTTCTGTAGGCCTCTGTCTCCTGTATGTGAGATGGGGATTACAGCCCCGTTATGAAGTCTGAGTTAATGGCTACAAAGTGCTGAGATCAGTGCCTGGCACACAGTAAGCGCTGTAAGCGTTCGCTATTACATGCCTTTTTAATATCTGAGTTTTCACACAAGCAGCACAGGTACCACCTCTGTAACAGGAAAAAAAAAAAGTTTTATTTAGAAAAAACTGACATGAAACCATGTTCTTTTAAAATGTACACCAAGCTGTATGACTCTGTTTTCTAAAGCTTTTAAGTAGAATGGTAAGGGTCTGTCATAATTTATCTAGGGGTCTAAAAGTGGTATCCAAATGTGGGAATTATCCAAAAAGAATTTTTGACGTTGCCCACTTCTAAAGCTACACAGATGTAATCAGCGCGATAATGTAATTGGCTTGGTTCATGAGTAAAGGCACTGGTGTTACCTCACTGCCTATGTAGTTAGCAACGACCCAGCAACCCAACACATGCCAGGAAAGGTCCCCACGAAGATTAAGTGCCTTCATGGCACTTTCTGAGATGGTTAATATGTTTAAACTCCAGAGCTATCAGTTTGCAATAAACAACTGAAAACCAAAAAATTTTACTACTGATTACCCCTAAGAAGGGATTATGAATCATTGTTATAAATTTCTTCATGCTGTTACAGTCTTCAAATGTTCTAAAAAAAAAAAAAAAAAGAAATAAAAACAATGTTTTCCTAATCTGCAAAGAAAATTTGAAGAAAAACTCCAATTTGTTCTGATGGAATGCTGAGTCCCAGGTAAAATTCTTTTATTGTCTCGTGTTTATCCCTTTTTCGCCCTCAGAAGCAAAGAAATGAATAATCACAAATCTAAAATACTTCTAGATTATAAGCTGTTGCTAAAAAATAAGAGTGGTTTGTTTTACTTAGAGGGACTGTGTATTTTTAGTAGGCACAAGAAGACAACTTAGTATTTTGGCTTCTTAAGATTCTAAAGTATTAGCTAAACTAAACACTGGAAATTGCCTAGTCAAAATACTTCAACCAACAGAGGGAAATAAGGTCCACAGATCCTAATATCTTGCCAAAATGTCATAGTACCAACAGCAGGAATAGATATGATTTAAATATCCTATTACTTTTTCCTATTCGCACATTCCAGAAAATGCCCAATCTCCAAATGCCAGAGCAAGAAAACCATAAACATGTTGCAAGAAATTTTCCACAGAAAACAATTAGGCTAAAATTTGGTGTTTGACCCAGATATAACATACAGCTTCTCATCAGCTAAATTAGATGCTTTTAAAACTACAATATTACTGTAAATTCAAAGTATACTGTCTTAAATATGCATAAATCTGTAAGGCACTATTGGTGGGATGGGGGAATGACAATGCTAGAAAAGGCAGTATTTACTGAGTAGCTACCATGGCCAGCTTTGCAAAGTTAAACCTTGCAGTAACACCAAGGCAGGGAGAAGACCCATTGTACATATGAGGAAACTGACATTCAGGCATTTAAGTACCTTCCCCAGGGCTCCAAAGTAGGAGAGCCAAGTCAATGGGACTGTAGGACCTATCTTTTTTCAGACTGCCTCTTATCTGATTTTATCCTTTTATAGCTCTATAAGACATGATACAGAGATTTTCTGAATCTTCAGCTTTGAGAAATCCACTTTCTTTAGTAAGACTATCAGAACCACACATCCTACAGCAGTGTATTTACAAAGAACACAATATTCTTACCTCCTTATCTCAATGGACATTACAGGAGAATTTATGCATCCTAACTCCCCTTTTCCCAACACGAGGGGGGAAGCAGCTAAAACAAAGCGCAGACTTGACTGCGCTTCTGCTGGAATGCTGGGCAGCTCCATTCTTTTGACCCTTTTATCCAACCACAGTTACAACAGTAAAGTGGGGAGACAGAAGTGGCCCGATGAGCTATGTCCAGCAGTTTGAAATGTCACTGCATCTCGTCCAAGAACTCTTGACCCCTTCCCGGTAGCCTCGCTCCTGGACTCGACAGCCCCTACACATTACTCAAATGATCCACTGGCGTTCAGCAGAGTATGAGTTATTTTTACAACTCCAAGACCCACAATGATGCCCATGATGCCCAAAGTCTGGCACACAGTAGTCACACGAATTTGCTATGGTGAATCCAGCTTAGAGCTGGGGTAATTTCTTCAAAGGACAACTTAACTAGCTCTAACTAATGGGTTTAAAGGTCTAGATTTTTTTAAGAGTCCCAGAAACCACTGGACTCCAAGGACTCAATTTTTTATTGAAACATGACAAATGCTCAACAGTTAGTAACATCAAGTAAATGAAATCTTTCTCCCCAAAATCCATTTTAAAGATGGGAGAGGCCTAGACGTACTACCATCAACCAGTGATCTAAGTTCAAGTGCTGGGCCCCTTCTTTTATCACCATCTCAATGGTTTCCTCTCAGAACCTGTCTGTAAACAATGCCATAACCATGAGTAGGATTTATTAACTTAGACACAAAATTTGACACACAACCTCATAATACTCTTAGTACTTAAATCCTGAGCTAGTTGGTAAACACGAGCTAGGGCATGAATGCAGTACCATTTGCTGCTACTGAAAACCTCCCCCTTTTCAAATGCACACTTATCTTTGATAAAGGTCCAGCATGCTCATAACCCACTAAGAACTACTGCCAAGAACTTTTAATATTGTATGTAATAACTGCAGCTAACGAGAGACAGCAAATGTGGCAAAAATACCTGGTAGACAGATCTAAGTCAAAAGTATAAGGATATTTATTCTACTACTGCAACTTTTCTGAGGCTTGTGATTTTTCAAAGCAAAAAGTTTGGAGAAGAAAAAATAGACTATAGAAAGAGAATTTCAAGATATTTTAAGTCCATTTCCAAAGTTCCATTTTCCCTCGTCCCACAGTGAAATAGTAAGGCTGCCCGTCTCATGGATAGAAAACAACAACAAATTAAAGGCATAACCGCCCCCACTTTCCCAGAAGAGAGAAATCTCATTTCTCTTCCCTTCTAAGAGCTTCTGCCCAAAAGGTAAGACTAAGCCATACACGACAATCCAGACCTCTAGGTGAGAGGGACTTCTGTATGGCTACACTAACGCCAACCTGAACACGCCAAGTTCTCCTGTTAAGCCCACAGTGAACTGACTCAGTATGACTTCAGTCACGGTAATTACTGTGTGCCTCCACTATCCCTTCTCCGCACATCTTGGTATTAATAAATCAGGTGCCTCATGGTTAAACAGCAGAGAAATTCCCAAGAGTAAGTCGTTCTAATTCAAGACAAGATGATTAATATTAACCAAGTGAATGTATTACAAACATCCCTTTCAAAATCCTCAGAACAGTTCTGAGTAGTCTCAATTTTGCAGATAAGAACATTCACAAGTGACTTGTCTAAGGTCACACATAAGCATCAGGGCTAAAATGCCCAGGTTTGTTTCCCCCTAAAGTCCATGTTTTTGCCACATTATCAACTACATCCTATTTGTAGGATAACCTGTTTCCCAACCTACTGACCCAGTATGTCTCTTTCCTTAGGGACCCCCACTCTATCAAGTTTCACTGTCAAGAACATTTAATACAAAGTTTACAATGATATTCAGCACACAGTTGACCCTGAACAGCACAGGAGAGACTATGGCTCATCTGCGGTTCCTCCTGGAAGCTGTGAGATTCCCCTTCTTTATGAAGCAATGGAAATAGACCCCAGACTCCACAGTGACTGAGAATCCACAAAGTATCTCCCTGAAGAATGTGTATTTTTCAGTGTTAGTGAGTAAGAGACCTCTGAATGGCCACTTAGGAGCAGTGACTAGAGATTAAGCGTAATAAATTAAAATCCCACAATGTAAAAGCTGGTCTCGGGGGAGGGTACAGCTCAGTGGTAGAGAACATGCTTAGCATGCATGAGGTCCTGGGTTCAATCCCCAGTACCTCCATTAAAAAACCGACAACCAAAAAAACCTAATAAATCAACAGACCTAACAACAAATAATGAAAATAATAAATAAATAAATAGACCTAATTACCTCCCCTGTCCCCAAAAGAAATGTTTTACCAACTCATGAGTAGCCAAAAATGAAGGAGAAAATAACCGAGTGGATATGGGATATAAATTCAATGACAAAAACAGGTACAGACAGTTTGAATATCATCCATATTATAACAAAATCAATTTCCAGCATTCAATGAACTTTCTCCCCTCAGAAACGGCTACTCTTGCTCAGTTAAGTTCAACCTGACTGAGCACTATCCTTCCAGTCATTCAAGTCTTCCAGGCGAGAACATGCAGCCCAGGGCCTGCAGTAAGGAAAGGCCAAGCAAGAGCCTTACTCTACAACACAACAGAGGAACAAACATACAGGCAGTTACACAGCCACAAATAGCTGTTTAATAACTTCACTTCCCTCTCTCTCCATTTTTAAAGGTCAAGCCCCAGGAGAAAGAAAGTGGGTATTTTCTAAACTACACCTCTTCAAAAACATTTAACACACGAAGGAAGCCAAGAAGTGGTTGGAAATAAAACTCCCGTCTAATCACTTCTACTTGACACCACCACAAAGTATTACAAGTGTGGAAAGCTGCATTTCCTAAAAGTTCCCCACTATCAATCAGGTTTCACTTTGGCTAAGCTCAAGAAATGATGTGAAAGAACTGAGGACATTAACACGTAGCTGTGGTAGGTGCCCAATAACTGTCGTAAATCGCAAACTTCGGAGAGGCGGTGCATCAGGATCACTTATTTCTTGGAACTGGGAATAAAGTGTTTTTAATCTTAAACCAATGGAACCATATATTCACCTGGTTTTTCTACAAGACCCTCAGAACATGACATTTATTTACATGAATCTAAAATTCATGTGACTACCATATATTTGGACTTGATAAAACATTAATTTCCAATCCTCTAAACCAACCAAACCAATTTTCAGAAATTACCGTTTTCTTGAACTTTAAAAATAACATGTTTAGACTATGACTCCATTCCTATAAAATTCTAGGGAAAACTAGTGTTAGGATAGTGGTTATTTGAGGGTAAAAACAGTGACTACAAGGGATTCTGAGGGGAGCCTTCTCTACCAGAAATGTTCAGTTTCTTGACCTAAATGCAGATCACACAAGTTGGTTTCACTGTGTGAATATGAAAATCTGTATTTCCCTGTAAGTGTGCTTCAATTACACACACACACACACACACACACATATATATATATAAAACTTGTCAGAGATCTGAAAACCACCCATGCTATTTTTGAAACAAAAAGAAAAACTAAGTTCAACCCACTAATATTAAAAATAAAAAATCCATTTTAGCTGCTCAAATAAAAGGCCTACGGAAGGGGGGCAGGGGCAGGGAAGGAAATAGCTCAAGTGTAGGGCGCATGCTTTGCATACACAAGGTACTGGGTTCAGTCCCCAGTACCTCCTCTAAAATAAACTCAATTACTTCCGCCCCCCAAAAAACCAAAACCAAAAACAAAAGGCCTAAGATTTGAAGCAGGCAAGCTCTCACAGGATTTTGGAGTTGGCAGCTAATTTGATCAGCGTGGAGAAGGACTGCCATCACGGAGAGAGCAGCAGCAGCAGGAGGAGGAGGAGGAAGAGGAGAAGGAGGAACAGGCAAAGCATTAGAGCCCTAATAAGCATACCTAAAGTACAAGTCTACTGCGATGCTGTTTCAGGGCTGAAAAACCTCAAACATACAATATCTATCCTGTGGGTTATCTAAACACATCTGTAACCAGATCATACCTTATTTGCATTGCTTGAACTCTGAGGCCGCTGTAATCAACCTCTTTTTGCTCAAATTCTTTCCACTCATCTTCATCCTGTAAAACATGTACTGTTTGATCAATTAAAGCTGCAAAAACACAACTAAAACAACTATCAGACTATAAAAAGGGATCAAGTGGCTGGAGCCTGAAGTGTGGACTCGTTTTCTGGCCAAAGTCCTTGCTCATTTCCAAGGCCGACCAGGCTGGAGGACAAACGTGTCCAGCAGTCAAACACTGTTACTTCCAACGGGTTCCTTCACGAGACCTGTTACTTTAAAGGCAACCCGGAAAAGCCGAATGAAGAAGCAATCCCACAACTAAACATCTAGCTCAATGTTGCCATGAGACTTTTTGGTTTCGAGACCAAGTCGCGCCAATTACAGCTGCCATACAAGTGATTGTTAGAAAATGCAGCTCAGACTACTGGCAAGTTAGAACGCTCAGTTACTCAGAGTAGACGTCACTCGATAGATGCGGCTCTGTGCTGGGCACTCTGGACCCGGACCGACTTCCTCGAGAGGGTGCCGCTGCCTCCCTGCGTCCTGGCTCGAGCCAGGCGACATGAGACGGGAGCGGGGGTCCCGCGGGGAGAGCCAGCCAGCCCGCCGTGAGAAGCCCGCGTCACGTGGCCAGCCTCCGCGCCCGTCCGCCCGCTGGCCGGCCCCCGGCGGCCCCTCCCGGACGCTCCCCGCAGGCAGGTAGGCAGGCAGGCAGGCAGGCAGGCAGGCAGGCGGGCGGGGGCGGGCACATGGGCGCAAGCGCGCGGCCCGGGCCCCGACTCCTGGCCTTCCCGGCTCCTCACCTTCGTCACGGCCTTGGTGGCGGCGCCCGCGGTCCCGCTGTCGCCTGGCCGGGCCCCAGCGCCCGCGGTCCCGCCGTCGCCCGGCCGGGCGCCACCGCCAGCCGAGCCCCCGGCTCCGCTGCTCCCGCCAGCGCCCGCGGCTCCACTGCTCCCGCCGGCGCCACTCGCGGCGCTCGCCGCCCGGTTGCTCCGCTCCTTCTTCTTCTTCTTGTCCCTCTTGGCGAAGAAGTTGTCCAGGCTCCGCTCCTCCGTCTCGGCCATGGCCGCGGCCTCCTCGGCCCGGATGGGTGGGGCCGCCGGCAGGCGCGGCCCGCGGGGCTCGGAGCTGGGGGTCGACGCCGGCTCGGCGATCACGCTCCCGGGCGCGGCGACGCCTCAGCCCCGCGGAGTCGTCGAGGCGTGTGCGGCGGGGCGGCCGGCTCCCCCCGCGTGCTGGTGAGCGGTGGTACGGTCCGCCTGGGGGCTCGCGCGCCGCTGCCGCCGCCGCTGCCGGTGTCCGGCCGAGCTGCCGCTGCTTCCGCGACTGCGGTGCAGGATCCCGCCCGCTCCGCAGCCGGAGAGGAAAAGGAACGCGCGGGCCAGAGGCTCCGGCGAGAGTGCTCGGGTAGTGGCGGCGCGTGCAGGAGGAAGACGCGCGCGCGCAGGCCCGGAGAGGAGGGGAGAGGGGATGGGGAGGGGAGGGAGGGGGAGGAGGGAGGGCGGGCCACCAAAAAAGAGAGGGTGCCCCTGCGCCGGCGTACTTAGCTCCGCCCGCAGCTGTGGGAGCGTGGAGGGGAGGGCGGTGGGAGGAGACAGAGGCGGAGCTGGCAGAGGAGCCAATCAGGTGGCAGGACGAAGCTCTTAGGCGACAATCCCTGCCTCTGAGTGGGCGGGGCCGTAACTTGGGGGCGGGGAGAGGGTATATGCTAAATAAGTGACGTGTAAGATGATCTTGCATCTCAATTGGCCGAGGATTTAGCCCTGAGGGCGGGCATTTAGAGGGCTGGTTGGTGACTTGGCTGAAGGGGTCTGGTCGAAGGGGCGGGTAGGTCTCGTCTGGGCGCATGCGTAGGGTACACGTGTG
Organism: Camelus ferus; assembly: GCF_009834535.1. Lineage (NCBI taxonomy): Eukaryota > Metazoa > Chordata > Mammalia > Artiodactyla > Camelidae > Camelus > Camelus ferus. The sequence goes on from NC_045696.1 coordinate 109,857,810, forward strand.
TCTGCTCGCCCAGAGCGAGCTGCGGCCTTGCAATCGTTTGAGCTTTAGAGGGATGGAAAGGCACCGTGGAAAGGCTAGCTATGTTGAAGATGGTACTATCCCCTCTGCTCGCTTCTGTACTTTTACCTTCTGAAACAGTCCGGCAACCATTAATTTTCATCATACGGGATGATTATCATGAAAGCGGGTGGGCACGGTGGGTTTGAAGTTTAGTTTTCATTTACTAAAAGATTAGTAAGCCAGTAGGTAGACAAAAGGGGATTGATTTTATCTGAACTCTGCCCTCTACTAGATACTACCAAGGTCAAACTAAATAAACCTGACCCTCAAGCTCCTCATCTGTAAAATGGAGATGTTAGCTCTTGCAAAAATATGTGGGGAAAGAGTACCTGTTAGCTGCCCAGCATAGTGGTTAATACACATTGATTGCAATAAATGATTTCGTAGTACTTTTAAATGGTGCCCCCTGCCCTGGCTTCGGTCTAAATGATGACTGTAATTTATCATTAGCTTTTTATCTCTGATTAAGGGAGGGGAATAGTGTATCATGAGATGGAGACAAAATGCCCATGCTATACCTGGTTGTACTATTTTAAGTACCTTCTGGGCCTTTAGAATGAAATGAATCTTTGCATATGAAAAAGGAGTCTAATGTAAGGTATTAAACTTTCCACTTCCTCCTCCTAAAGACAGAGGAGAGAACTGTCACAACTACTGAGGAAATGACTCAGACATATGTTAGTAGCCTTGTGGGGCACCAACACAGACAGAGCACAGTCAGTAAATGGAGCTACTTCTTTGTCTTTTCCGTTACAGTTTCCCGCTAAAGTTTGCCCCCACACCCCCAATATTAAAGAACTAAGTCCAGAATTTGTCCAAGAAGCAAATCAAGGACCTGGCCTCAGCCAACAGTAAGCTCACACACTTATTCCCAAAACATAAACTGCCCCCAACAACGCAGGATGGGTTGCTAAGTAACTTCCTTCTGTGACACCACTTTCCTTGTGATGCAGGCCAAGTTAAGTACTGCCCCCATCCCCACCTTCCTTAATATCTCTGGTCAAATTTCTTTTTCTTCCTTCTTCTCCCCCCATTTTCTTCCCTCCTTCCTCTCTCCTTCTCTCCCTTCCTTCCTTCCTTCCATCTTTCCTTCCTTCCCTCATCTGTGAAGCATCTATTTAGCTATATTTAAAGCAGTGTGTATTATTCTAGGAAGAGTAATTTGTCATTTCTGCCTTTAACTCCTGTGTAATCTAGAAGAAAAGATCTAGGTATGAATAACTGAAATAGAGTCTTCCCTTTCTTAGATCTGCATCAATGTGTCAGTGTCTTGAAGGAATTAATGACTTGGGGACAACCAGAGTTGAGGGTTAATGCAGACACTGTTCAGTGTGCTTGATGGCATGCTTCCCAAACTTGCTGGTATGTAAGAAACTCAGGTTAGCCCAGTAGAGACACCGGGGTCTTTGTGGTTGTGTCATTATCTGTAGTTAATTCTCTCCTCCATTAGCTGGTCTCTTCCTCTTTAAATTTCCTGCCCTGAAACTGACAGCATATATTCGTACCAGTTCTTCCTCTTAAATCTCCCCTGCTACTCTCCTCCAGATAGGTTCCAGGGCCCTGAATCCAGCCATCACCACAACCCTCATCATCACCCTGTCCTCATCGTCATCCTCTGGTTCTCGATGTTTGTACCTTCCCCATCTTTAAAGCAAAACAGGCCTTCATTTGTCCTTGCTAGGTTGGAAGTTGAATAGTGGTGGGGACTTGGACCATTCTCAGGTATTTCAGCACATCTTTAAAGCTCGTAATGCTGTCTGAACACGAAAATTTCTCTCTGAGTCCTCTGAAGTGGTACAGTCCAAAGGACATCATCTATCTCCCTCGACAAGGCTCACTGAGCTCCAATATTCCGTGAGCTCAAGAGCTGGCACAGGGCAGCTGGGCCCAGCCCCATTGTCCCCGGGTTCTTTTTTCGCTGAGCTATTTTTTCCAAGTTCCATTCTGCTACCTAGGCTGGAAATTCCACACATGCTCAGCTCAAAGGAATGCAGCTCATGCTGGCCAAAGAGCTTGCCAGGAAATGGGGAACAACTTTTCTTTTGTGGCTTCCTTTCATATCTGTGAGGGACTAAGCTACTGCCTGAGATGTTCCACCAGCATTTTCTAACCAGGGAGCAACTGTTTGCAGGTCACCTCCTTGGGGAACATCTGCTGACTTCTCCAGGCAGCCTGGCTCCTGACCTTTAAGGGCCCAGAGACCTTTTGTTTGGTAAGGGAGTTTGATGCTTTCTTGGCAGTTTCGGGATTTGTTGTTTAACGTTTCATTCATTCATTAACTCATTCACTTATGTAAAATGTGTATGTAATGAGCACCTATTGTATTCCAGACCTGATGCTAAGAATTAGGGATAAGTAAGTCAGATAGAGGCCCTGCCCTCACAGAGTTTGCCATATGGTAAGCTGACAGCTGGAAGCAGACACACAAGTATACAAACAATGATGGCTCCTTGAAAACACTTGCAGGTGGGAAAAGTGTTGGGCATACAGCCTACATCACATAGGCATTTGGCCACTTGTAAAATGTCTCCCTTAGTCCCCAGTTTTCCACATTAATGAGATTACACAAACCACAGACTAAGTGTTCCTTAATATTGTGCCCTGTTGGCTTCAGAACACATACTCTGTCACGTATAGCAGAGGATTTGACCTTCTCCCTCAACCTCAAGTCCTTGATTAGCTCATTCCTGACATTAGGGTTCTAGTTGGAGGTTGAATGGATAGCAAGAGGGACGAGGTCCCAGACCCCAGGGGCTGCCCAGAAAAGCCTGTTTCCAGAGAGAGGTAACAGGCTGCCATGCATGACCTCCTGCCCCCCACCCCCACCCCCCGGACACAAACACACACATACACACCTACCGCCAAGGCTTGCAAAAGGGAGTTCACCCCTAGTGGGTCTGGTCTGCTTTTTATTGAACCACATGAACCTACCAAAAGAGCAGTGTCATGTAGTTCAACCTAATGTATCCAAGAATAAACAAAAAATTCCACAAATGAATGAAGAGCTTGGGAACAAGCCGCCCACCCATCAAGGTGACCTCTGCGATGTAATCTCAGGGGGCAGGGCTGGAATGTGACAACTGAATAATCAGCAACCTAATCAATTGTATTGTAGGGAGAATTCATGAAACAAAGATAAAGAACGAGGCTGGCAAATAAAAAGGATAAAGAAACAGGGTAAATCCAAGAGGCTAGAAATTGGCACGTATTACCCACTGCTGTCCAAGAAAGTGCAACATGAAACTGGAGCTCATACAGTGCCTGCTGTGAGGCGGAGATGACTCACCAAGTCCCACCCTGACTTGGATGAAATCTGCCTCCTGTAACTCTAGGGATACACAAACCAACCAGCCTGAGGATGACTGATTTGGCTCCCTGGGATTCCAGATATTGGGAAAAGGGTGCTCCAGTTGAGGGAGGAGCCATCCAGTTACTGAAGAACTAACACTAATTGTTAATGAGTATATGGGTATCTGGTTTTATACTTCAGTCTCCTATGAGTTGGATTGCTGAGAGTCAGTCTTCTCTAGGCAGACAAACCTCAGAACACTGACTTGGCTGTGAAATAGGTTCAGCTCTGTGGTAAATTCATCAAGCTAAAACTACCCTGGGTGGCCTCTTTGGGAGCCAGTTGGAATGAGGTCCGACACAAAGCAAAACCTCCTGACTCAGTCATTTTGATCACAGAGTGCAAAGGATATAATTATGTTGGCAAGGCACCATTATCCTGTCTGACCCTAACTCCAGTCCTAATCCTATTTCATGACCCAAATAGTAGATGTGAAATGGACTGGCATTTTCTGCTTCTGAATCAGTCCCAGGTCAGTAGGTCAATAGGATTGTCATCCTGCTTGGGCTAGAAAAGCAGGGACAGGCTGAGAGTACAGGGAGCATGCAAATGCTTTTCTTTCTCTCTGGTACCTTACTCTTTACTTCATGGGCAAGTGCATGCTCTTTAGTCAGACCTGTGTTCAAATCGCAGCTCTGCCTTTTCCTAGCAAGTCACTGAACTTCTCTGCATCTCAAGATTTTTCATCTGTAAAGTCAGGATTGAAAACACACCTGCCTCGTGGAATTGTGAGGACTCAATGAAAGAATGTGTTGAGTGCCTGACAGTCATCCCAGTTCATGTTATTATTAGTAGTAGTAGAATATTATTACTAAGGCATGTAACATGACTTATAGTTACATGAGGGTTTTTGGTGATAGTTCCTTTTTTTTAGAACTAATTAATTTATTTAATGGAGGTGCTGGGGATTGAACCCAGGACCTTGTGCATGCTAAGCATGCGCTCTACCACTGAGATCTTTCCCTCCCCCCAGGTGATTGTTCCTTTATCTGTCCTTTCCAGCCCTGCTGCTCATTACTGGGTCTTCAGTGCCTGCTGAGGGAGCGCCTGCTCCCTAGTAAACAATCACTAAATATTTGTTGACAATTAAAAAAAAAATTAAAGTTTCATGCTGTGTGTTCGGGTTACTAAATATGAAATCACTTGGTATTTTGGCATCTTCTCTCAAATCTGTTTATATAGTTTTTCCTCATGCTAAACTATCTGTGACCTCAAAATGGCTGGACCAAAATAGCCACCTCAAAGTACCTGACTGCCTAGTGACCCTGTGGCTCCCCTGAGGACCTCACTGCTACCTGCCATCCCCTTAGTTTTCCGAGCTGGGAGTCACCCTCCGTCTCAGCCCAAATAGAACTGGACTTACTGGCCTACTCCCCAGTCTGGTGCTTGAGGGAGGGGCCTGGGGGTAGCTTCATGTAATTGCTGATTAGCGTCTTCCCCAACCCCCCAAACGCTGTCAAAGCATTATGATGACAAGGGCCCAACCTCCTGCATGGAGTTCATCCCAGATGGTGTGATTCTGGGGTCTATGTGCCCCCCAGCCCCCGCCATCACCCTGTGCCCATCCTTCCTCAGACCTCTCCACGCAGTGGGATGCCCAGCCTGAGGAATTTCAGAAGGATAGAAACTGGAAAACTTTTGTAGGGCTGCCGGAGGCTTTCATTCTTGCTGCTGGCAGATCTCCTTATGGGCCTCTGTGGGTCTTGGCCCCGGAGGAACAAAAAGCACATCATGTATTTGTCAACAATTGTAGGATTATATAAATCAGTAAGATACAGTTAAATGTTACGTATTAAAGCTGCTGCCGAGTGCAGTTCAGTGGAGAATAATTGTAATTTCTCAGCAAAATGACAAAGTTAATGAAAGGTTCTTAATGGCTCTGTGTCGCTCCCTCTCCCCACATCTGTGACAAAGAAGCTCAGATTCCAACCTAGCCAGACTGCAGCAAATCCACAACGGCTCCAGGACTGCTTAACACCATATCCCAAGCCAATACCCAGGTCCCTAGGTCCTCACAGTTCCCGGAATGTCCTACACAAAAGGGAACCTTGCTTGTCTACTGTGTGTAGAAAACGTGAAGCCTGAAAATCTCCTCTCTTTCCCTTGAGTGTGACATTTGGATGAAAATGACCCGGCATCTGGTCTTGCTCAAGCAGCCTCAGTGGAAGCTGACTCTCCGTCCGCAGCTGGACTTTGACAACCTTCTGAGGTTTGCCGAGGACTCCCCGAACTGTGCTGCAGTCTGCTGCCCAGGCTCGCTCCTTCCTGCACTTCATTTAGGATCCTGGACCCTTGCCCTGTAGCTCCACCCATGAGACTCACGGCCTCTCTGAAGATTTGGTGGACACTGGAATCATTTTGAAAGATAATATAGCTTAAGTGTTAAAGGTTTATTTTTACATACCTTATTTCCTCAGCTAAAAGCTTCAATAGAAGGCAAAAGGAAAAATGCAGGTAAGAAAGTAAGAGGCAGAGAGAGATGGGACTAATACAAAAAGTGTACACTCAAAGGCTCTGGAAAGTAGCTTTTGGAGGTAGGGACAGGGCCAGTTAGGGACTGAACTTCCTAGCATTTTTCGCAGATGATGTTAGAGGAAATTTCTGTCTTAGCCACTGATAATGAAGATGTTTCGGGGGCCACAGTTAGATGGTTGCCCCAGATCTTCACAATCTTGTGAGTCTGAGCAGTACATACAGTTGAATCTCCTTGCATAAGGATCATGCCACTGCAAAGCTTTCTTGCCTCCAGCATGTCTTGTATTTCCCCTCTTTGGATCTTTGCATCAGCTGTCTCCTCTTCTGGGAATGTTCTGCCCTCTCCTGCCTACCTGTGGAAGTCAGCTGATTTTGTAGGGCCTCCATCACTTTTCCATCTTCCCAGGGGCCCAGGTGGGATTAAACTGCCTCTCTCAGTGATACAAGAAAAAGGGATGTGGGGTGTGAGGATGGCCATGTCCCAGGTCTCCGCTGAGCCCCTGGGACATGCCTCGCCAAGTGTGGGTCCTTGGCTTTGCACAGGAAAGAATTCAAGAGCGAGCCACAGTTGGGTAAAGGTATATTTATTTAGAGAGATACATACTAAATAGAGTATAGGCTGTTTTAAAAGGCGAGAGGAAGGCCACAAGGTGTGGGGACTGGGTACTCAGGTTAAAGTAAAAGTAGATACACACTCCGTAGACAGAGGGCAGGCAACCTTCCAAGACAAGGGAGTGAGGGAGGCGGCTACGAGGAGTGGTGTTGCCAGTTTTTATGGGCTTGGTAGCTTCATATGCCAACAAGTGGGAGGACCATTCTAACTACCCTGGGGAAGAGGCTGGGATTCCCAGGAATTTGGCCACTGCCCACTCTTTGACCTTTTATGGTTAGCCTTGGTGCCTGTGGGAGTGTCACTTACCATGTTAATATTACAATGAGCATATAATGAAGCTCAAGGTCTACTGGGGGTTGCATCTTCCACCATTTTGATGTTAATTGCTGTGTCATTCCTTGAATGGCTGTGCCCTGTCCCCCTGTCCTACTGTCTCACCCGGTCACCTAAGTCTTTGCACCTCTCCTAAAGCACTGATCCCAGCCTGTGCTGGTCACCCCGGCATATTACCTGTGGCTGGCTGTATATCTTTGGGAGGGAGGGGACAAGGGTAATTTCTTTGTGGGGCTACGTCTACATGGTGCTTTCCCTTAAGTATAGTATCAGTGAGACTCTTCAAATTGAAAAGCTCCAAGGACTTGATGACCTTCAGCTCAAACAGTCCCTGAAGATGGGCTAGTCCTGGTCCCTTCATAGAAGAGGCGGATGAGCAGTCTCTGGGTTGCTAAGGCCTCGTGGACACAGGGCTTTCCCCAGTGTGCCCAGTCTAACTGGGACAGCCGTGGCTTTCCAGAACCCTCCAATTCCATGGGCTGGTCTGGCCTATGGGGCCCTCCTTCCTGGTCCTGAATCCCTGTGACCAAGCAGCCAGCTAGCAAGAGCCCTGGGGTGTGAACCTCTGGAAGTCAGCCGCCCCAAATCCCAGTGTGTCCCAGGCTCTGCCCTCAGGCAAGCCTAGCTCACCTGGTCCGAAAGAGAACTACTTTCTGTTCATCCCCTTCCTTTCCTGCTTCTTATCTTGCCCACCCAGTTGTTCTGGGCAGAACCCTAGGGTCATGCTGGACTTCACCCTGTCACCCCACCCTCCATCCCATTAATCACTAAATCCTACCCTCCAAACCAGGGAGTTCTTTTCTAGATCAAAGAATCAGATCAGGTTATCACTCCCTTGTTTAAAACCATTCAGTGGTGACTCGCTCTCAAGATATGGGATAAAATTCTTAATAGGATTTAGAAACCTTTCACCTGGCTCTTTTGAAATAAGATTTATAATCTTTTCTAAACCAACACAAATACTGACCCAATCTGAATTTTTCTAGCTGTCGAAACTATTTAAGATTGATAAGGTCTGCATTAAATTGTTAAAAGGTGATTAACTCATCTGGCCAGAATGGGTGTGAATTCCAAGGGAATTGTTTTTCTCCCCCTTTTCTGCTGCCTGTGACACTCTCCTTAGGTGACTGTAAAAAGTTAAGGTAGTCAGGGTGGAGAGGGCCCGTGGGTAGGGAGGGGGCTGCAGGAGAAGTCCTGTAGATAAGATTACTTGTGATACCAAAGAGACCCCCCAAGAATGGCCCACCCCTCCCTCTAGAATACCTACTCTATATCAACCTGATGCAACTGTCCAAATTCCTTTTAATGGCAAAATGACTTGGAAGGCATGTAAATACTCAGCAATAGGGAAATGGTATGTAAACTACGGTTGGAATAATATGTGGCCATTTAAAAGGAAGATTTTGGAGGCTTTGCAACAACATGCAAAACCACATATAATGTCACATTAAGTGGAAGGTAGACCACCATTTAAGCCAAGAGAGGTGGTGTGGGGATGTGAGATGGTGACCAAAAATATGGATTTTCTAGCTAGATAGATAGACTGGCCATTCATTCCCCATTCTCCTCACTCACGTGCTGTGTGATCATCTGCAAGTTACTTAACTTCTCTGAGCTTGAGTTCCTTCTTTTTAAAAATGTAGATAGCATATATAAAAATAGATAAAAACAAATTTCTTCTGTATAGCACAGGGAACTATATTCAATATCTTATAACAACCTTTAATGAAAAAACATGAAAATGAATATATATATACACACATGACTGGGACATTGTGCTGTACACCAGAAATTGACACATTGTAGCTGACTATACTTCAATTAAAAAAATAAATAAAAATAAAAATTTAAAAAATGTAAATAGTAATACAAGCTAGATTGTCTTGAGTCTTGGATAAGCTAATGTATATAAATGTGCCAGGCATAAATCAGATTAGGAGCTCAGCAAATATTAGTTTCCTTCTCCTTTTTAAGTTGTGTGTATGCATTTTTTAATTTCATAAAAAGACTTGAAGAAAATAATAAAATTAAAGACTTTTAAAAATTTTCTGAACTTTTTCAGTTACCTGTTTCTATGTAACAGACCAGTCTAAAACTTGATGCCTTAAAACAATCCTTTTTATCATATTCCACAGTTGTCACAAAAGTCAGGAGTCTGTACAAGTGTTGGCCAGGTGATTCTTCTGTTCCACGTGGCATTTGTTGAGGCCACTCTGTGGTATTTATCTGGTGATGGGGCTGGTCAGGAGGGTTAAGACAGCTTCCTCATTCACAGGTCTGAGGCCTTGGTGAAGATGACTGGGTGGCTGGGCTCAGCTGAACTACTGGCCAGGAGAGAAGTGAATCACAGGACGAGAACTTAGAATATGTAAACGTGTGAAGTTGTGAAAGTCCAGAGCAAGTACAGGCGTACCTGGAAGACATTTTGGGTTTAGTCCAGATCACTGCAAGAAAGCAAATATCTTGGTAAAGTGAGTCACATGAATTTTTTTGGTTTTCCAGTGCATATAAAAGTTATGTCTATGCTATACAGTAGTTATTAAGCATACAATAGCTTTGTCTTTATTGCTAAAAAGTGCTAACCATCATCTGATAGTGCAGGGTTGTCACAGATCTTCAATTTGTAAAAATTGCAGTACTGGCAAAGCACAATAAAATGAAGTGTACCTGTGCTTCAAAATGACAGGGTGCTTTGGCGTGTCAAATGAAGGGAAGTTTACATCTGTTCGAGAGATTCTGAAAAGGCCCTCATATGGACCTTAGAGGGTGTGGGAGAGTTCCCAGACCAAGTTGGGATGGAAGGCATCTTAGAGGAAATAAAAAAGGAACCAGCAAAGGCATGAATGTGGGAGAACAAGGGACCTGTTTGGGCATGAAGGAGTAGATAAATTCAGAATGACAGTCACAGGGGTAAGTCTGAATAAGATGTTCTGTGTAAGATTTTGAGTGTCAGGATGAGGTGAGATCTGTTTAACTCCATAGGCAGAGGGGAAGTCTCACTTGCTTGAGCAGAAAAACTCAAGATTCCTACAGGGGTCAGGCAAGTGAGTCAAGTAATCTGGGTATAAAAATAATCACCTGGGACTCAGCGTTGTCACAGCTTCCAGGGTTGTGGGCCCACTTGACCAGATTCTTTGATATTCCACAAGGAGTAAAACATCTGGATTCTTAGGTAAAACTTCTCACTTTTAAACTGTTTACAACTACTTAAAAACTGTGTGCAAGCTGAATAAAATTTGTCTGCGGGCCGGATGAAGCCTGTGGGCGTCCCGTCTCCTTGGATGTTTGTGGCGCTGACCTGCTGTTGAAAGAGCAGCTGGGGCAGGGGAGGGAGACCAGGGAAAGGCCGCATCAGGGGACTCAGCTGCTTTGTTTCTCTTTCTATTCTGACAAGGAAATCCAAGGGGATTCATCTCCAGTGTGTTTTTGCATGTGTTTTTTGTTTTGTTTTTGCCTTTCGGACTCATTTCTACCCCAGCACTGGTTTGCCAGGGAATTTTGGATCGGGCCTGGCAGCTGCTCTCACTTTTCAGGTCTTCTAACTGGAAAATCTTATATACCCCATCCTTTTTCAATGGCTAGTTGCTCATGGGGTGAGGCCTCATATAAACATTCTTTGTGCGTGCAGGTGTGTGTGTACGTCTTTAAGAGTTCTTCTTTCTGAAGAATTCAGAATTAACAGCAGGTCTTCTGGGCTGAACTTTCTGAACCTGGCATGAGCTGACTCTTCCAGAAACAGAACCCTCTGCCTGCTGTAGTCTCGAGGTAGGCCAGTGACTGAACTCTTAATCTTGGCTGATTACCTCGGATCCAGAGGCTGTCAGCAAACCACGGTAGAGGAAAATGCTCTACTACATTGATGTCTGTGTGTTGAGATGACAGATAACATGATGAAGAAATATTAGAAGCAGCAGAGCTGGGTTAGGGTATTTTATTTGCCCGGTGACCTTTGTCAATTCACCTCCCTCCTCTGTGTCTCAGTTCCTTCATCTGTAATATTTTAACCAGGAGTATTCGCCTCCTGGGGAATTGTGAGGAGTCAGTGAGGCCGTGGATGCAGAAGTGCCTCACACCCAGCTGTGCTGGATCAGAGAAGAAAAAATGAAGATATCAGAGCTAAGGGAACGTGGACTGAAATTTTGACTCCACTACTTCTTTTTTCCAAAAAAAAAAAATCCAGATTTACTCAGCAGACATTTTAATTAAGAAATCCTATCAATCAGGACCACCACAATTTCAGATACCCCGGTGTGAAGTTTATGTCAATAGCCACATCTGGAGGATGAACAAACTGTTGAATCTTCAAAAAAAAAAAAAAAAAACCCAAAACTTTAGCTTCCACTACTTCTTTTTTAAAAGTCGACATCTGTGTTCATTACGAAGCAGTCATCACCCAAAGTCTGGCTACCATCCATGACCATACACTTGACCCCCTTCACCAATTTTGTACCCCCAACCCCCTCAACCACCCTCCCCTCTGGTAACCACCAATCTATTCTCTGTGACTATCAGGTTTTTTTTTTTTTTTTAACATTTTTTTATTTAGTTACAGTCATTTTACAATATTGTGTCAAATTCCAGTGCAGAGCACAATTTTTCAGTTATACATGAACATACATATATTCGTTGTTACATTTTGTTTTCTCTGTGAGCTACCACAAGATCTTGTATATATTTCCCTGTGCTGTACAGTGTTTTTGTTTTGTTTTGTTTGTTTGTTTAGCTTCCACATATGAGTGAAATCTTGATTTTTTTTGTCTTTCACCTTCTGACTTATTTCACTTGACTCCACTATTTATTATAACAGCTACCATGTGTTCAGTAATTACTAAGTACCAGGCTCTGAGGATTACCTTTTAAAATCCTTGCAACAACTCAGCATGGATGGAGAGATGATTATTATTATCCTTACTTTACAAATGAGGCGACAGAGGCACAGAGAGGCTAAGTAACTTACCCAAGGCCTCCCAGCTAAGTGGGGAAGCCAAGCTATCTGATTCCAGAGCCTCTACTTTCTAGCTATGTGAGTTAAGACAAGCCCAGTAATCTTCCTGCGACTCAATTTCTGATCTGTAAAACTGGTAAATCTTTGAGAAGACTGTGTCTCCCCAGAAGTTATTGAAGTCCTAACACTTGGTGCCTGTGAAGGTGACCTTATTTGGAAATACGGTTTAGATCAAGTTAAGATGAGGTCATTAGGATGAGGAATTTGGACACAGAGACAGACACACAGGGCAAATGCCATCTGAACACGAAGGCAGAGATCCGGGTGATACACCAACAAGCCAAGGAATGCCAAATATTGCCTGCAAACCACCGGAAGCTAGGGGAGAGGCTTGGAACAGATTCACCCTCACAGCCCTCAGAAGGAACCCACCCTACCGACACCTTAGTTTTGGACATCTAGCCTCCAGAACTGTAAGAGAATACATTTCTGTTGTTTTCAGCCACCCTGTTTGCGGCATTTGGTTACGGCATCTCCAGGGAACTAACAGCTCGGAGCATGGTACCTGTGTGTTCATTTACTTTGCAGTACGTCTCTGGGTCTCTGGGTGTACACGGCAGTCTGCCTCTGCGCGTGCCGGGTGCTCTGCACGTGTGCAGCCCCGTGGCCTAACTATACACAGAGTCAGCCTAACACAACATTAGGAGGTGGACCAAGGTCAGCTTTTGGGGGTCTCACCTGCCTTTTGTGCTCCCCTGGCTTAAGCTCCCACTGCTCTTGTGCTACCCGGAGCAGGGCAGAATGTCTTCAATAAACTCATTCAGAAGAAGGTGCTAGTGAATATTTTGTCTCTTCCAAATGAATTAGCCACACAGAAAGGTGAAATCTCAGAACCTTGGTGCCTGGTTGGAAAAGATTTTAGGTCAAGACCTCTCAGCATCCCTTCCCCGCAAAACCATCTGCAAGTCCTACAGACCCAGCACCCCATCCATACATGCTGCTGGGATCAAGGGACACTTTCTAGTGGAGAAGGTGATTTAAGCAGCCTGGCTAAGCACCTCAAGCCTTCAGGGAAATCAGGACAGCCTCGGAGAGCATTTGGAAATGGAGAGGCAGGAGGACCTTGTGTCCCCAAGAGATTCATTGTTAAAGTTTAGAGAACAATTAGAGTTGGAATGAGCTCACCCAGCAGCAGCCAGGGGCCCTGCCCTGCACTGTTCTTCAGGAACCCGAGAAGCAGGATTCCCTCAGGTTGATTTCCACGAAAGGAAAAGAAATTCCCAAACAGAAAGATCAGCGGGGAGGGTATAGCTCAGTGGTAGAGCACGTGCTTAACATGCAGAAGGTCCTGGGTTCAATGCCCAGTACCTCCATTAAAATAAAAATAAATAAATGAATAAACCTAATTACCTCCCTCCAAAACAAACAAACATAAATAAAATTAAAAAATAAACAAAAGATCCAAACAGAAAAGTCATCACAGCTGTTTACAACAGGGTGAGAGCATGATCTGTTGGTGTCCCCTGTTCCTGATACCTATTAGGGCAAAACAAACCACCTGTATAAGTTACCTATTGCCGTTAACAAATTACCCTAAATTTAGCAGCTTGGAATAACATTCACTGTCTCACAGTTTCTGGGGGTCACCTTACCTGGGCGGTTCTGGATCAGGGTCCTTCATGAGGTTGCATTCGAACTGTCGGCTGAGGCTGCAGTCTTCCGAAGCACCGCTGGGGCTGGTGCATTTGCCCCCAAGTTGGCTCCCTCGTGTGGCTTTCGGTAGGAGTCCTTGGTTTCTTGTTCCCTGTTGTCTAGAAACCTCAGTTCCTCACCACATAGGTGTAGGGTGACCAGTCATTTTTATTTGCCCAGGACTGAGGAGGCTCTCAGGATGTGAGACTTTCTGTCTAAAGCCAGGAAAGTCCTGGGCAACCTGGGGACGAGTTGTCAACTTCTCTCCCAGCAGGTTGCTCACAGTGTGAAGAGTGATCTGAGAGAGTGGCCAAGACAGGGGCCACAGGCCTTTGATGATCTAATCTTGAAAGTAACGTGCCATGCCTCAATCTGCTGTATTCTGTCGGTCACACAGACCAGCCTTGGTACCATGTGCCAAGCAAATATAAAGGTGTAAATATCAGGAGAGGGCCATCAGTGGAGCCATCTTGGAGGCAGGCTACCATTACCCTGAAACTCAGTGGTTTAAAGCAACCACCGTGTTAGTATCTCTCATGAGTCTGTGGGTTAACAGGGCTCAGCTGGGTGGTTCTTCTTCCCCCACATGATGTCTGTTGAAGCTGCAGTCACTGGGGCTCAATTGGGCTGGAATCCCAGATGACTCATTCCCATGGCTGGCAGTTCACGCTTGCTGTTGGCTAAGAGCTTGGTGGAGGCTGCAAATAGGAGAGTCTTGATTCTCCTCCATGTGACCTTTCCACATGGCTTGAGCTAGATTCTGCAAGGGAACATCCCAAGAACAAGCTTGTAAGAGAAAGGAAACAGACGCTACCAAATTGCCTAAGACTTGAGATCAGAAGTCCTTGAACATCTTATACTGCATTCCATTGGCCAAGGCAGTCATAGGGACAGCATAGATTTAAGGAAAGGGGAAATAAATCATGCTTCTAGATGTGAGGAACAGCATATGTTTATAGTGAGGGAAGGAATTACTAGAGGTTACCACCCTCCTTAATGGGGGCTACCACTCCCTAAAGATTGTGCTACAGGGTCTCTCACTGGTGAATGTACAAAATGCTCACAGGCGGAGAGGCACTCTTTGATTCCTGAATCTATAATCCTGTTTTTATTTTTAAAAAAATATTTTTGAATTAAAAAAATTACACAAGTAACTACGTAATGATGTTCATTATAAGTAATTATAAAATATACAGATGAGCACAATAAAAAAAACTCTAAAATTCTAGCACCTAAAGACAATACTATATAATTTTGGTACATAGCATCCTTGAATTCATTCTATGAAAAAATAATTTAAAAAATAAACTTATTTTACAAAAATGGAACCACTCTGTACCTACTGTTTTTGAACCTGCCATATTCTCTTAAAGCTGCATTGTGAATATCTTTCTGTGACAGTTTAATATAGTGCGACCTCAGTTTAAGAGTTGAATAGTATTTCATTGTATATCTACCAACCAAGATTCTTGATTGCAACGCCAGAAACCAATTGTGGTTAACCTAATTAGCAAAAAGGGACATTTTTGGAAGGGTATGGAGCTACTTCTGTATAACAATCCACAAAACTTGGTGGAATCAATCACCATTTTGATGCACGTACATTCTGTGGGTCAGGAATTCTAACAGGACACAGCAGGGATGATGCCACAAAGTCTGAGGCCTCAGCTTGGAAAACTCAAACTAGGAGTTAGATGAAAGGCTGAGGTGGGGGGTAGGGTGATGAATCATCTGGAGGCTTCTTAAGGGGGAAGGTGTAGCTCAGTGGTAGAGTGCATGACTTGTGCCCAGCATGCACAAGGTCATGGGCTCAATCCCCAGTAACTCCAGTAAGTAAAAATAAATAAATAAATAAATAATTACCTCCTCCCTAGAAAACAAAACAAAACAAAACAAAATAAACCCCACAAAACATCTGGAGGCTTCTTCACACACATGTCTGAAGATTGTCTGGAGATTGGGCTGACAGGACTTGAACCTTGGGCTGAGCTGGGACTCTTGATCAGAGTGCCTATATATGGTCCCTCTACATGGCTTGGGCTTTCTCAGAGCGTGGTGGCCTCTGGCTAGTCAGATACTCACAAGGTGGCTCAGTGGCCCAGTAGCTGGTTTTCTAGCAGGCAGAAAGGAAGCTGCAGGGCCTTTCATGACTTGGCCCTGGAAGTCACTTCCACCGTAGTCCATTGATTGAAGTGGTCACAAACTTGCCCCGATTCAAGGGGAAGGGACATAGTCTTTGCTTCCCAATGGGAGGAGTATCAAAGAATTTGTGGTCATATTCTAAAATCACCATAATTAAGATTTGCTAAGCTGCTTTATCAAAGCAAGTTCAATTTAGAGTGATTTAATGAATACAGAGGTGTATTCATCTCTCGCACATACAGTTCCAAGTGAGTAGTCTAGGTCACTGAGGCAGCTGTGTCCCACCAGATACTTACCTCTATGCCGCCGGAATCTAGGCTCCACCACAAACATGCAATCTTGAAAAGCACTAACTGTCCCTGGGCCTTTGTGGGCAAACCTTAGATGGGAGCATCTTACTGGCCGCTCAGCTCACATGCTTGCACCTTGCCCTCCAGGGAGCAGGAAGTAGGCATATCTGCCTTCCTCCTGCTTCTCTAGTGGAAAGCAGGGGCGCTTCTTTCCTATCTCAGAATTTCCTCCTGAAAGAAAGGATGATCAGATGCTAGATACCCTAAAAGCAACAAATATCCAGTAGAATATGGATGTATAATATCCCACTGCCTATTGATAGACATTTGGATGGATAAGCTTCTATTGATAAGATGTTATTTACGCTGTTGGAAGGAACATTGAAACATCTTTGAATACTTGTAAGATATTTTTTCCCTTTAAGGTACATTCCAAGGAGTCATGTCATAGCTTATAATTTCTGTATCTAGTCCTACAGGATCCCACTAAAGAGGGCAACCTCCTCCTTTTCTTCAAGTCATGGTGGCAACTCAGCAATTTGTCTAAACTTGGGCGAAAGAATGAAGAGCTTCAGCATGTACTATCGATGATGTCCCAGGATTGAGTGTCCATGTGTCCGGATGATAACTCACTCTTGCTTATGGAGCATTGTGTGAAGGCTTTGCATATACTGTCTTGCTTAGTTTTCACATCACTCTGATCAGGAAAGCATTATCTTCACTTGATAGAGAAGCTTAGGCGCCAAGAGATTAGGTAATTTATCGAAAGCCTTAGAGCTGAAACAGTCCTTTGAACGATTTCCTCCCCCTTGGAACACTTGCTCTTAGGACACTCCCTCTCCTAGACCAGCTGCCATATTGTGGGAAGCCCAAGCCGCAAGAAGAGGCTTTGTATAGACCTTTCAGTCAACATCCCCATCTAAGCTCCCAGCTGCCCGCCAGCATCAGTTTCCAGCCACCTTAGTGAGCCAGCTTAGGACTCTTGCCCAGCTCTTCAGCCCAGTTGAGCCCCCGGATGGCTGCGGCCCCAACCACCATCACACGGAGCAGAACTGCTCAGTTGAGCTCAGTCAATCCAAAGACTGGTGAGAACTAATAATAAAATAGCTTTTGTGTTAAGTCACTAAGTTTTGATAAGATTTGTTGCATAGCAGAGGGTAACCAAATAGGTGGGGAGCTACTCATTCTTGGATGAGTCCCAGCAGAGCGTGAAGAGGGGAACTGCTCTGGGGGAACTGGGGAAGGGGACCTTTGATGATCCTTGTGAGTTCAGTGCACTAGGCTGGGTCTGTGCATGACAGTTTTCCTTGTTTCCGTCCTCAGACGGGAAAAATTTCACTGAGTCACCAGTCTGGGAGGAGAATCTGTTTAAATGAGTTAACAGGAATCTGGCAATTTTCCCAAAGCAAATCATGTTGATTTTCACTACAAAGAAGGAATTGCTTAATGCTGTAAAAACTCACATAAACAGTCATAGCTTTATGACTGATTTGCTATATTTTCAAATTCCAAAAATGTAGCCATAATAACCATCATAAAAAAATCAATAGTGCTTGAAAATGCTTAAACATTGTGCACGGTTCCTGAGGATCATAAGAATGTCCTTATCTTTTGCAGTTCCACAGACCTGTGGGCAGGAAGTGGTGCCAATAAGACCTTTGGGTAGCCCCAGTTGGCATGTGGATCCCAAAGCAAAATTCAACTTCTCTCTCCCATTCAAAGAGCAGAAGAGGACACTCACAACAGGTCAGTAAGATGGTGGTCTTACTAATCGTAGGCATTTGCTTTCTATCCCTCACCTCTCAGTCCCTTCCAGTTGAGTGGTTTTCAAATCTAGGGGCATCAAAATCATTTGGGAGGTATGTAACAAATGCAAAATTCCAGGGTTCTTCCCGCAAAGATGCCCACTCTGTAAGTCTGGATTGAGATACCAGTAGTTTTTAGCAAGAACCAGTTGATTCTTCCTTTGATGGGCCCCATAGCACATCTTGAAGAGCACTATAATCTCGGGTCTTTCCTAATAGCATAGAATAGAGGGAGGAGGGTATAGCTCAGTGGTAGAGTGCATGCTTAGCATGCACAAGGTCCTGGGTTCAATCGCCAGTACCTCCATTAAAAAATATATTTAAAAAAAGTAACAAATAAAAGCAAGATTAAAAAAAAAGCATGGGATAGAGATGGGGAGAGCCCTCTCTAAGCCAAAGCTTCAGAGAATAGGATGGGCCTTGGAAGGGGATCAAGATGGGATTTTTGGATTCTAAGCCAGGAAGGATCAAACAAACCCATCTGGAGCAAATGGTTTTCAAACTGTGTTTCTTAGAACTCGAAGGGGTTTCTCAGACATGCTATCACCTCCACCCACTCTGGCAGCTTCTCTTTAACCTCTTTTACTATAGTAGGTTTCCAAGAAAGATCTCATTAGAAGAAAAGGTTTTAAAACTACTAAATTCTCTCCCTGCTTAAAGATAGCATCAGGCTGGTGAGGATGAGGAACAAGTAGACCCCTCATACCTTGGTGGTGAGAATGAAAAATGGTACAGCCACTGGAAAATAGTTTGGTGGTTCCTGAATAAGTTAAACAGAATTACCGTACGTGTTAGCCTGCTCAGGATGCTGTAACAAAATACCATAAATTGAGTGGCTTAAACAACAGATATTTATTTCTCACAGTTCCAGAGGCTGGAAGTATAAGATCAGGGCTAGGTTATTGGTGAGGACCCTCTTCCTGGCTTAGATGATTGCCTCTTGCTCTGTCCTCACATGGGTGGGCAGGGGTTGGGGGTTGGATGGGAGAACTCTGGTCTCTTCCTCTTCTTCCAAGGGCACTAATATCACCACAGGGGCCCCACCCTCATGACCTCATCTAAACTTAAATCACCTCACATATGCCCTACCACCAAATACATCACACTGGAGGTTAGGGCTTCAACATATGAATTCTGGGAGGACACAGACATTCAGTTCATAACACCGTTTGACCCAGCAATTCTACTCCTGGGTATATACCCCAGAGAGTTGGAAACAGACACTCAAACAGATGCTTGTACACACACGCTCATTGACTCTCTGGCTATTTACAACAGCTCAAAGGTGGAAACAACCCAAATGTCCATCAACTGATGAATGGATTAAAGTGGCATATCTCTACAATGAAATACTACTTAGCCATAAAAAGGAATAAAGTACTGATACTTGAACCTTGAAAACATTATTGCTAAGTGAAAGAAGCCAGTCACAAAAGGCTGCATAATTATATGATTCCATTTATATGAAATATTCAGAATAGGCAAATCCATAGAGACAGAAGGCAGATTAGTGGTTGCCAGGGGCTAGGGAGTGGGGAATGGGGGGTGACTGCTTAATGGGTCAGGTATTTTTTTGGAGGGTGATGAAAATGCCCTGGAACTAGATAATGGCGATTGTCGCACCACATTGTGAATGTACTAAATGTCATTGATGGCAGGCTTTATGTTACACACATTTACAGCAACAACAACAACAACAAAAATCCCAATCAACCGATCTAGAAGGACCATCTCATTTTTTTACTGAGAAGGAAGCTGAGGTCAGAAAAGGGGAAATGGCCGCGTGAGGTCACCCAGCCTGTCAGAGGTAAAGCCAAGGCTGGTGAACCCAGCCCACCACAGTGGGCTGCCTCTCTTCCGCAGTGTTCCTGATCCTCTACCCACAAGCCCTACCGAAAAAGCTAAGATCCAGGATCATGCTAAGGCCTGAGCTACACTTCACTCCATAATTTTTGCAGCCAAGCCCCCTGCTTCCCAAGCAAATGTCCACCTTGCCCACCCATAAGCTGGGCCAGCCTTTCCTCTGGTATCTCCAGCATCCATTCCCTTCAAGAGTGTGGGGGAGAGACAAACTCATTTCTAGCTTCTTCCTTGAGTAAATCTTCCTAAGAGCCTGGCTGCAGCTGCAGCTTTCCGACGGGGTTGATAAGAGCTGGGTGGAGCAGATTCCTTACATTACAAACATTGCTTAGTTTCCCAAACTCCAGCTGAGCAGACAGTCTGGAGGAGCTAGTGGTGGGCTGGGTAGGATGACACCCAGCCATATGCATTTGTGCAGCTGGCTCTTCTGTCTGGCTGTTGGGCCATATGCACCTATCAAGTAGTAGGTGCTTAATAAAGATTCCAGGGCACAGTGGTTCCTGTCTCGGGGGTCATCTTGGGACTGTCGTCTTCATTCTAGTTAAAAGAGTTTAGGAAAAAGCCTCATGTTCCTCAGTGCCCTTGAGTGTAAAAGACTCAGGGTAAGCTTGTACGTGAAGTGAGAGTCATTTATCGGGTCCCCATCTGAGGTGGAATTAATCATCATTCTGGGAGGTAACAGAAAGGGTGTAACTCATTTGCATTCGCATTACTGTGAACTTTTAGAGATCGAGTCTTCTGAGGAAATCCCTTCCGGGTCTCAAAAAATTACTAAGGCTTTTGTTCTGTCCCAGATCCTAATCTTTCCTTATATCTCTGAGTAATAGCGTCCAAACTGATCATGGATTTTTTAAAAAGTATTTTAAAAAAAGTATAAAAAGCAAAACACGCAAAACCATGCAAAAGGGCACTTGCAGGACCTAAGAAAGTTGGCTGTCTGGAGATTTACTGAACTCAGCAGCTGAGAACTCCCACTGAGAAGGGAAACCTAGGTCTGCCCAGTTGTGTTCAGAACCTGCGTCAGCGTGGGAATGGGGCAGGCACATTCCCTCAGTCCTGACAAGGTGACTATCTTTGCTCAGATTATCTAACACCTTGAACTTGAACTTGGAGATTGGCTTCACTCAGCAGGGGTGAACGGAGACATGAAGGAAGACAGCAGAGCCGCAGTGGCTGCAGTTTCTAAATTGCCATTTGGGATAAAGCAGGAAAGGAGAGAATTGCTCCAATGCAGTGGTTTGGGGTGAGTATTTAGAACCTGAGGCTGGGGCTGACCTTGGTGGTTGTGTGCGATTTCCCTGCTGTGCGGACAGAGGCCTGGATGCAGACTTTCCTTTCCCAGGACAGAGAAGCTCAGAAACACTGTAGACTTCATTGCTAACTGGGGATTTCGAAGTGCACAACTCTGCTCAGTGCTCTGAGAAGTCCTGCAGAAGAGAAATCTGCTTTGCTGTTCTTTAACCCAGTGTTTCCCAGTTATTTGACCTCGGAATTTCTCCCTCACCCCGTTTATAACACTTACTTATATCCTGTGAAAGCCAGGTTTCCAAGAAATGCGAGGAAATGCCTCTCTGTCCTGTGGAGTTGGTTCTGGCCCCTGATGCCCTACAGTGAGCAGTGACGGGGATATTCGGGCAGGACACACTGTGTTAGACCCTGCTGCGATAACGCAGGAAAGAGCACCGTGTGCTGTACTTGTCGGGCTCCCTCCCACACTAGGATGTTGTGATTCTGTCCTCACCGACCAGGATACATGGATACTGACATTTACTGAGCTCCAGGTTCTAGGAGGGTTTCCTATGTCATCCATGTAATCTTCCCTCAACTCTGTTGTCCCCTTTTTACCAACGATGAAATTGAGTCTCTGAGAGGTTATATAAGGTAGTCACTCAGTTAAGTCTGTGGCAGAGCTAAGATTCAGGCTGAGGATTGTGGGACTCTGTGCTGGAATTCCCTCCTCGGACACTGATGGCAGGAATAGAAAATGGTGCAGCCACCGTGGAAAACAGCTCAGCAGTTCCTCCATAAGTCAGACAGAATTACTTTATGTCTTAGTCTGCACTTGGGCTGCTGTAACGAAATACTGTGGACCAGGTGGCTTCAACCACAGGCATCTACTTCTCAGAGCTCTGGAGGCTGGGGAGTCCCAGATCGGGGTTAGTGTTTGCCGAAGGCTGTCGGATGGCTGCCTCTCGCTGTGGCTCCCCTGTGCCGCGCCACTTCACTAACAAGTTGCATTTTCATGTCACTCTTTCCAGAGTGTCTGGTTCCCATGAGTTGTTGCCTCATGTGACATAGGACCTCTGAGCCTCAGTTTCCTTATCTGTAAAATAGGAGAATACTTTCATTTTCTTCCTTCTGATCTTTTTCTTCTTTTTCTTTTTCCCTCTCTTCTTTCCTCTTTCCTTCTCTCTTAATTTCTTTTTCCCCCCCTTTTTAAACTGAAATACAGTCGGTATACAATGTTGTGTCAATTTCTGGTCTCCCTTAATTTCTTTCTCCTTCATTTTGTTTTTCCATTTTGTCATAAACCTCAACCTCCTGTATTAATTTTTCCCCAGAAGATCCTTGAAACTGCACCATTGGATACTCCCTAAAGTGGCTTGAGAAGCCCTGAGGATTTTTCAGTAATGGAGACCAGAAGAGGAGGTGGCTGCTGATTAATTCCATGTCAGCCGGGGCTTTCTGTGCTCTGCATCTAGAATACGGCAGTTTCCAAGGTGACTGAAATGAGCGTGTGAGGATAAGGTGAGGGCCTGGAGTTACGAGCTGCCAAACTCGTAAACCACGCGGGCTTCCTCTGAGCCACTCGCCAAGCGATTTAACAACTGACTTGTGGCAAAGCGTTCCAACCCTATTTAATGATCAGTGCACCTATAAATAAGGTTGTAAGAACACTTTGGATGGATGTTAATGTACGGGTTCAGTCCAGAGTGACTAAACCTTGAGTTGTTTTGACCTCGGAGAGCCATCAGAAATCTGCTGCGAGGAACAATCCTGCGGTTGTCCGTGGTGATGTTTTGTTCCTGTTCATCATGTCCTCGGGTGTGTAATTTACTCACATGATAATAATGTGCTGCTTGGCACTTGCAGTTTACAGAGTGCCTTCACACACACGTTTTCATTCGATCCTGGCAAGACAGGCATTATTACTGAGGTTTAGGGGAGACAAGTAACTTGCCCCAGGACGTCCAGATCGTGGGGGTTGGAGGTAGGTAGGGTAGGGGAATGGGATTGGCGGTGGTGGTAGCAGAGTCCACATTTCAGATAAGGACTATGTTGCTTCCAAATTGATCGTCCTTTCTGATTCCACCAAATCCTATTTCTGGTTTAAAAGACTTGAAACAATCAGTGACTCTCCTGTCCTCCAAGGGGCCAGCATATCGTGGTCCAGCTCCCTAGTCTCTCCTTCGATTGCTTTGTACTAAAAGTAGGCTTGCCAGATTGAGCAAATAAAAATGTAAAACACCTCCTTCAATTTAAATTTCACTCCTCTCCCCTCCAAAAATTTCAGATAAACTCTTTTAGTATAAGGAATTCCCATGGTATTTGCCAACTGTAACTTAAAATACTTATCATTAAAACTTTTTTCCTTTAAAAAGTTAATATGAATTACTTACAGAAAATTTTGAAAAATCGGTTAAGCAAAAGGAAGGAAATAGAAATTACTCCTAATTTTACCATCAGGTAATATATAATGCTTTAATAGTAACTGTTAACATTTTGGTATATTTACTGTGACCTCTTTTCCCATGAATATCTTTGTATGCATAAATTTCTTTTTTAAAAATAAAAAAGGGGTTTACTGACATTACTACTTTAGACTTGCTTTTTTTTCACTGAATAATATGTCATGAACATCTTTCTGTGCCCTTATGTATTCTGTGATTTTTTTGGGCAGGGGAGGTTAATTAGGTTTATTTATTTATTTATTTTAAGGCGTGGGTATGGGGGACCTCCTGCATGCTAAGCACACACTGTAACACTGAGCTATATCCTCCGTACCTCTATTCTGTGATATTTAAATAACTGCACAGTCATCGATTGGATGGTGTGCCTTTATCTAATCCCCTATGGGCAAATCCAATGTTTTATTATTATAGGCTTGTCATGAGCAACCTTTACTAAGTTCTTCAGCACATCCCTGGGGTACGTTTTTGGCACTAGAATTTCTAGGTCAAAGGATATGCAAAGTTTTAAGGTTTTTGTCACATATTGTCAAATTGTCCTCCAGAAAAAACTGTCCCAATTTACAATTTCACAAACAGTATCATCAGAAAGTGCCATTTCCTTGCATATTGTCAATATTGGGAATTATCTTTAAAAACAAAACAAAATGATAAAATAGCCACTCTGATTCTGAGCTTGCTCTGACTCCATAATCACATTCAACACTCTGTCCTTACAGAGTCCTACATGTGATGTCCTACACGTAATGGTCTTACTTCTTTCCACTGAGCCTTCAATTCTACAAGAAGGGAGTAAATTGGATTCGGAACAGAAACTACTACCACTGTCCCATCACATGTCCTGTCAGACATCAGGAATCCATCCTGCCATTTTTTCTGCGGAGTTTCCACAGGGCTTCAGAATCTTATTCATCCCAGCCTTGCAGGCTGCAATTACTAATGTAAAGAAAGTGCTCCTTGGGGAACTTTCCCTCTATAGAAGAATGTAGTTAATAAACGGAGAAACTAATGATAATTAGAATGGCAATGATCATCAGCGGCTGTTTGCTTCAGGTTCCCCACTTGGAAGAAGAGAACACCATACGGAAATATTGCCAAAAATTTGAACCTCAACTTGATCAAGCTTCTAGATTCAACTACCAACTTGTGGGAAATAGAGAGAGTAGAGAAAATGTTAAACTACCCTATGAACGTGTAATCAGTGAAATCCAGACTGTGGGAAACTGTATAGGTCAAATGACCTTTATTCTTGGAAAAAAAAAAAAAAGCGTGGAGGGGAAATCTTTATAGATTAAAAGATACCTGAAAGACATATCAATTAATCACAGCATATGAACTTTACTTTAAATTTTTATCACGTTTATTTATTTTAATTATTTTATTCATTTTTTAAAGCTTTTTAACTTAACTCTAGTTGATTTACAATATGGTGTTTGTTTCAGGTATACAGCTTCAGATTCTTTTCTGTAATAGGTTATTACAAGATATTGAACATAGTTCCATATGCTATACAACAAATCCTTGTTTATCTATTTTATATATAGTGATGTGTATCTATTGACCCCAAATTCCTAATTTATCCCTCTCCCTCCACTTTCCTCTTTGGTGACTATAAGTTTGATTTACTTCACTTAGTATGATAATCTCTAGGTTCATCCATGTTGCTGCAAATGGCATTATTTCATTCTTTTTTATGGCTGAGTAATATTCCATTGTGCATGCACACACGCATACATGTTTGTATGTGTGCATACACACATACTACATCTTTATCCATTTATCTGTTGCACTTAGGTTGCTTCCATGTCTTGGCTATTGTGAATAGTGCTGCTATGAATATTGGGGTGCATGTTTCTTTCAAACTAGACTTTTTGTCTTTTCAGGATATATACTCAGGAGTGGAACTGCTGAATCATATGGAAGCTCTGTTATTAGTTTTTAAAGGAACCTCCATACTGTTGTCTATAGTGGTTGTACAAACTTACATTCCCACCAACAGTGTAAAAGATTCCCTTTTCTTCACAACCTATTCAGCATTTGTTATTTGTAGACTTTGTGAAGAGGACCATTCTGACTGGTTTGAAGTGATACCTTATTGTAGTTTTGATTTGCCTTTGTCTAATAATTAGTGATGTTGAGCATCATTTCAATGTGTCTGTTGGCCATCTCTATGTATTCTTTGGAGAAGTGTCTGTTTACGCCTTCTGCCCATTTTTTGATTTTTTTTGATATTGAGTTGTATGAACTGTTTGTATATTTTGGAAATAAAGCCCTTGTTGGTTGCATCATTTGCAAATATTTTCTCCAAGTCCATAGGTTGTCTTTTCATTTTGTTAATGGTTTCCTTTGCTGAACAATTCACAAATTTTAAATTATACACCATTCTGAATAATATGATGAAATCCCACACCATCCCACTCCGTCCTGCCTGAGATATAACTCATACCTTAGTCCACCGTTTCTGCCTGTTATTTGATTAGTAGCCTTCTAGGTTATCAGATCCACTGTCTTGGTTTTGCAGTGCTTGTGTTCAAGTAACCCTCATTTTACAAAGACCACATTCACATAACTTTTATTCCAGTATATTGTTATAATTGTTCTATTTTATTGTTGGTTATTGTTTTTAATCTCTTACTGTGCCCTACTTATAAATGAAGCTTTAGTATAGGTATTTATGTATATATCGGGAACAACATAGTATATATAGGATTCAGTGCTATCCAGTTTCAGGCATCCATTGGGGGTCTTATCATGTATCCCCTGCAGAAAAAGGGGGACTACTGATGGAGGAAATTGTTGGAGGTCTGGACAGAGACTGGCTGATGGTCATTGTTTGGGGCTGGGTAAGCAGTATGGGACTTCATTATATTGTATCTCCTTTAGATAAGTTTGAAATTCTCTATGATAGAAAGCTTAAAAAATCTTCCCATGAGGTGAATTGCCATCTCTCAAGTTCTCTAAGGACCATCTTTTACATTCTCTAGTGACTTTGAACTTTTTCTAATCTCATTCATAGGGAAATTGTGAAATAGCCTGTTTTTGGTGTTCTCCTATCTCTGCCTTCCCTACCACCAGGTGGGAGGTGTGTAGGTCAAACTTTCCCCAACCTGTTTCCCTGTCCTATTTCCTTATCTGCAAAGCAGTGACACAAATAAATATTGCCCACTTCCTGGAGCTGCCATGAGACTGAGGAGTCCATCTTCTCTAGCATCATCAAAATTGTGGTCTTCTTTCTCCCTTTATTATTATGTGCCATCTTTGGTCATGAACTAAGGTCTTTGAATTTCAGTGTAATTTAAACTTCATAGTTAGTTGGAAAGTAATTCCCTCCTCTTCAATTTTCCCAAATAATTTGTATAGAAGTGGTATTATTTCTTCCTTACATGTTTGGTCAAATTCACCTGTAAAGCCATGTGGACCTGGGGCTTTCTTTGTGGAGAAGTTTTAGACTACGCATTCAATTTCTCTAATACATGATACTCAGATTATCTGTTTGTTCTTCAGTGAGCTTTGGTAGTTTGTGTCTTTCAAGGAATTCCTTGCTTTCATCTTAAGTTGTCAAATTTATTGGCACAAAGTTATTCATAAATGTCTCTTATCCTTTTAACCTTCATAGAATCTATAAGGATATCTCCACTCTCATTTCTTAAATTGGTAATTTGTGTCTGAATTAAAGTCTTTTAGAAGACAGACATTCACCAGGAAGATAGAATTCCTTTGTTCACCTGAGAAAATCTACTGAAGTTTGAAATTTTTGCTTTAACTCATTTTATAGAATTATTTCTTATGCTGAATTAATGTAGCAGAAGGCTTTTGGGAAGCAGAAAGCAGAGAGTCAGATGAAAATCTGATTTGTAACCAGTCTCTGTCATTATCAAAGGAGGAAACAGAGGTGGTGGGTCATCTTTGAGTTTTTTGCATTCTGAGTTAGTGTCAAACAATCAGGTAGTTTTGGTCAGGGTCGCTGACTCTTACATTCTGGATCCTTTCCAAACCATTCAGTGAAGTACCCTATTATTTTGGTAGCATGTGATCCTAAATGATGTCACCACACCTGTTTACTTTCAAACACTGGAGATTCTGACAACATGGACCAGCTCAGATAGTATTTTAGGTTTGCTTTTCCAGGAAGAGCCTGGGTGTAGTTTGAAATAGGCAGAAAACTGTGAGTTCTAGAGTGAGACAACCTAAATTCAAAGTTTGACTTTGCCACTCACTAGCTGTGTACCCAGGGTAAATTCTGGAAGTTCTTTGAATGGTACTTTCCTCATGTATAAACTGGGGACAATGAGACCTACTTCAGAGTGCTCTTGGGATGTTTAAATGAGGTAATATATGTGTCTAGCACATATTCTCAACTTTGAGTGGATCTCAGAGCGTGGCCCCTGGACTAGCAGAATCAGTGTCACCTGGAAAAATGTTAGAAATATAAATTCTTGAATTCAACTCCAGACCTACTGAATCAGAAAATCTGGGGTGGTACCCAGCCATCTATGATTTAATAAGCCCTCCAGGAGACCCCAATGACCTGCCATGTTGGAGAACCGCGCGATTAGCACATTCTTTGGCAGATGGTAGAGCTCAAGATATGCTAGTTTTCTCTCCTTATTTATTCTTTCTTTCTTCTTCTTCTCTTTCTCCACCTCCTCCTCCTTCTCCTTTCTTTTTCTTTCTTTCCTTTTTTTTTTTTTTTTTGAGGTACTGGGGATTGAACCCAGGACCTTGTGCTTGCTAAGCATGCACTCTACCACTGAGCTATACCCTCCCCCCATTTATACTTTCTTGATAACTATTCTTTCAGCTTATTCTCAACTCTCACACTCATTAAACTCTTCAAGAGTTAAGAGAGTCTTTCTCTGTCTTATATTCTTTTTTCTTTCTTTTCCCAAAGCTCCCAGTGAATGTTAGCATTCAGCAGGAACTCAGACAGTTAACTGCATTTCCATGTGCCACATAAGGACAGAACTGCCCTTGGCCATCCAGTGCTTTACTTATTTATTTGACTTATATAGCACCTTGGCTCAATCGTGTGTCTGGAAGATGAAGTATTCAGTGTGCGTCTGGAGTGAATACCAATCTGGCTCTGACACCATGGACGTTGGGAGTGTAATGTCTTCCTCCCAGTGTCTGCCAGGCACCACTTCAACCCCAATAAACATAAAAGCCTGAGCAATGTCATAGACCATTCCGTCTTGATTAAAGAAGAGATGTAATAAAAATTCATCGATTCACAGCA